>NW_020448630.1:1246214-1253300 GCF_003343035.1 Apteryx rowi
TTTAACCTCGTGTTTAAGGGCACTTTCACTATTTACTTCGGTGACTGTAACTAGATTAGCATAGCTACAGGCAAGCACTAAGCTACATTTAGCTTTTTAGTGTTGCAACAATAGTATAATAGCTTTAACATAACTTTGTTTTTACTCAGAGGGTTACACTAACAGCTAATAATTTCATACTGTACAACATTAAATAGCATTTTAGTTTTGTCCATCTTTTCACCTCACAAGGTACAACCAAACCTTTATATTTATGTGGTTTTGACTGAAGGAAATTTTAGCCTATACAGTTTTGTCTGAAAGGCAGCAAAACAACACACAACTTGAGGCATGTACATTTAACATCCAAAATGGTAACAATAGCCAACTATCAAAGAAATCTTTAGAATTTTATAAAAATGTTTCATCCCTGTGAAATTAAAGTACTACTTCTAAAGAAGCCCACAGAAGTAAACTGGTAAAAGCAAGCCCCCTGTCTGGCCTTGTTAACTTACTATTGATTAGTTCACAACTCCATTGAAAAATGCCTGGGAATGGACACAAGTCAAACATTTGAAAGCCAGAACTTTAGTAGTTCAGTACAACATTTTATAGTTAAGAGACATGATTGCAAATCTTTTTTTCATGCAGGAAGGGAACACAATAGAARTCTAAAGTGGATTAAATAGGGTGGTTCAATATGAGCTTAAACATTCCATACCTCAGAGCTGTACCAGAAGTACTTTAAACGCAAGGGCCTGTTAATGAACTAACTAATCGGTGTTAGTCAGTAACTCTGATGTTGCATATACTTTATTACAAGCTCCCTGAAGAACCTTATAATCATCACAATAGGGAACCAATTCTGAGTGCATCGATTTCTTCACAATAATCACCTTTCAATTAAAAAGTTGGCTGGATTCTCATCTAGAAAGCCAAATTCCTTTAGTCTTTTCTCTCACGGCTCTGGGGCCAAAGAGTTATATGTATATCACCTTCCCCTTGAATTATTCAGACTGTCTCCCACACATCAAATTTCACAGAATCAGAGTGGTTGAGGTTGGAAGAGACCTCTGGAGATCATCTAGTCCAAATCCCCTGCTCAAGCAGGGTCACCTAGAGCATGTTACCCAGTATTGTGTCCAGGCGGATTTTGAGCATCTCCAAGGAAGGAGACTCCACAACCTCTCTGGGCAACCTGTTCCAGCACTCTGTTACCCTCACAGTAAAGACTTTTTTCCTCACATTCAGATGGAACAGAACCCAGGAAGAGACCCGTGCAACGTGAATTCCAAAAAGATGAAAAAGACAACTTACCTGTCAGGCACAAGGCTAGTCAGTCTGCAAGCTAGTTTTCAGGAGTGCAAGAGATATGCTCCAGAGCTGGAGGCATGAAGGGGGTGTGCATCTGTGTTTGCGTTCATAAAAATAGTATGGGTATTAACTATTCATAGTCAGAAAACTGCTACCCTCAACTTCCCTATTTGACCCAGTCATAACTTCAACTATTCCAGTATTCTTTTACATACATATTTATACTCATATAGCTAGTCAAAAGAGAACAAAAATATGACTGCAGCTGAATAAAACAAACCATTATTTTATACTAGGTTATTTGCAGCCAGTCAGCTCCCCCTTGCTGGCTCACTACATTGGTTCCAATGGTCACACAAACACAGGAGGGAAGGCAGAGAGGAGCACCAATATTCATCAGTATAAGTGTCTGTGGAACTGCATCCTTAGTTGCACTTCAATCCTAACTAGCCAAACTGTTAAACAGTAGTACACTTTCTTGGACCACACACAAGCTACAGTTGTTGTGCTCTGATATCTTCTGTGTTCCAACATTTGATTTATTTCCTCTAAAACAAATGAGAGAGAGAGAGAGAGAGAGAGAGAGAGAGAGATCTGAAACAACGCTCAAGAAGATACCAAAAGATTCAAATAAAGACTTCTCAACTTCATAAAACTGTCCTGTTAAGTTAAAAAGCCAGCCCTGACCAGCAAAATTATGTTATCATATACAGTAGTGGTTCACCAGTTTTCATCATCACTGTTCACAGAATCGCTGAGGTTGGAAGGGACCTCTGGAGATCATCTAGTCCGACCCCCCTGCTCAAGCAGGGTCACCTAGAGCACATTGCACAGGATTGCATCCAGGCGTGTTTTGAATATCTCCAGAGAAGGAGACTCCACCACCTCTCTGGGCAACCTGTTCCAGTGCTCTGTCACCCTCACAGTGAAAAAGTTTTTCCTCATGTTCAGATGGAAGTGTCTGTGTTTCAGTTTGTGCCCATTGCCTCGCGTCCTGTCACTCGGCACCACTGAAAAGAGTCTGGTCCCATCCTCTCGACACCCTCCCTTCAGATACTTGTACACGTTGATAAGATCTCCTCTCAGCCTTCTCTTCTCCAAGCTAAACAGGCCAAGCTCTCTCAGCCTTTCCTCATAAGAGAGATGCTCCAGTCCCCTAATCATCTTTGTGGCCCTTCGTTGGACTTGCTCCAGTAGTGCCACATCCCTCTTGTACTGGGGAGCCCAGAACTGGACTCAGTACTCCAGATGGGGCCTCACCAGGGCTGAGTAGAGGGGGAGGATCACCTCCCTTGACCTGCTGGCAACACTCTTCCTGATGCACCCCAGGATACCATTGGCCTTCTTGGCCACAAGGGCACATTGCTGCCTCATGCTTAACTTGGTGTCCACCAGCACTCCCAGGTCCTTCTCCGCAGAGCTGCTCTCCAGCAGGTCAACCCCCAACCTGTACTGGTGACTGGGGTTATCCCTCCCCAGGTGCAGGACCACTGTTCTCATCACCTGGAGACCTCTGTAGAGATCTTCAGATTATCAGACGTCTGAGGTATGGCCTGCATGAGACAAGGAAAGCAGAGTTCTCCTTCCTGCCCTATCAAACCGGTAAGTAATCCAGTTTCAATAGTCCCGATGGTGTTGACATTATTAAGCATTAAGCTAGCTCAATAAACTAGCAATCATTCAGATATCCAGATACATGACCAAAGGTTGCAGCTTACAGAGTCAAAACAAGGTAGAGATTTACAAGCACATGGATAACCAGCGTAGGCTAGTTCATGTATTGTCTTCTAACTACACTTGCTAATACAAAACAAAAATGAGGACACAAAGCACTAGGAATAGCATACAGTCACTGTGCAGGGCTATTTGTACAAGCGACAATGAACATACAGAAAGCGGCCCAGCTGAGTTACAGAATCAGCATTGTGAAATGCAGCAAAGGAGTAGCCAAACTTATAGAACTTGTACACAACAGTACTATCTCTGTTGCCACTGATCTCTTAGTGTGCATTTACCTTTTGAAAATAGGCATGTGTGCACACACAAAAACATATGGACGAGAGGCATCTACAAAAGAGTACAACACAGGGCTAAAGACGGCAAATTTCTTTAACCTAGATAACATGGGGTTGGTTCAGTGTTGCAGGTCCCTCTGCTGTGAACACTAACAAGGTGAGAAACTAAGTGCCCTTCTTGCCAGAACTTTGGCCTCATCCAATCCTTTCACTTCAAGTACTATCAGATTATAATTGCTTTTGAACTTTAGAGGTCTACTACAGATCTGCACTGTAATCAAGAACTAAGAGCCGCCTATATTTTGTTACCACTGTGTCTACTCAACTTGTTTCTCAAACAATATGAACTTAAAACAGTAAATGCATTAGTTGCCTGAGACTTCAGGTGCATCTTTTTAGAAGTTTTATATTTAAAAATGTTAGGTGCTTTTCCTCTTCTGTAAATATGCATGAATTAGCTTTTGACCAAAGAAAAAACTAGCTACACAAGGAAACTATGGAAATGCTTTCTGTGCTTATATATTGCACTGTATATAGCAAGAGTTTTTGACTAATATGATTATCAAAATACTGTATATTAGTTACATTCAACATTTTTCATCAAAAATACAAATTTTAATTAGATGCCCCTTGAATAAGTTTTTGAACCCTCTATAACCCACACAAGTTCTTCCATTAACACCCCTAAATCTGCAACATTAATTGTAGTTACTCATGTTATTTACCCAGTGCTGATGCTGCATTCTAGAGACAGCCTAGCTGCCTTGTACTTTTGCTTGTCCTGCAGATGAGGAATGGTTAGAGCTGTGTCTTGACTACATCTTTGTCCCTCCCGTCTCCCCACACTTCACCTTACATACAGATAGACATACATCTTTCTATTAAAAAAGTAGCATGTAGTATAACATACTTAATTCTTCTTTGTGAAGACAATACATGGTAAGAAACAACTGCTGACGTGTCCCCAAAGAGCAGACAAAAGAAAAGGCTCTAGCAAAACATATGCTTCTGGCAACAGCCAGAATTTTGTGGTATTCTGTATAACTGCAAGATTCTAGACACCTGGGGTCCCAAGAGAGGTTATCTGGGATATTCATGCCCCTCAAAGATCACCATTTCAGATTTTAACAAAACAGCTTTCTTTCAGAAGGGTTAGAATATTAAACTTGACAGCCTAAAGCAAATTAATGCAGCAAGAAAATTTTCACTATAAATTCAGTTTTCAATTTCATTAAAACTGACTCTAAGATCAGTTTCCAGCATCAGTTTTGAGTTATAATCACTCTAAACACAAGAAACTAACTAGATTAAGTGCTATAATCAGTACCATAGGAATGATCATGCTAGGGCTTTCCTTAACACCAAAATCATGCTGACTTTATCCCCTTAGTCATCTTTTTTGTTGCATAACATGCCAGCTACTTCATCAGTGTTCAGTAAAAACTGAAGTGCAATTTGCCATTTCTGACCATAGCTCCCCTTTATGGCAAGGTAAATATTGCATCAGAATTACTTCAGTTATGTTGTTGGAGATACGACCAAAAGTTAAAAACTGCTTGTCTGCCATTTTTGACGCAATGAAGTTCAACGTTAGGAACAAAAAACCCTGCTTGACAGATGCCACTTATCCCACCCCCCAGATTCATTAGGCTTCTAAAATGAGAGGCACCTTTGTACCTGCAGCTCTGCTGTTTACAGGAGGCACCTTTGTTACTTGTGGTCCTTCTCCTTCACATGCACACAAGTGATCTAGTCAAGGCAGCTATCTCGTGCTATTCCCCCCAACCTAAGCCCATGTGGATTCAAAAAAAAAAAAAAAAAGTCTTCAGTGTTACCCAAATCAGAGCACATCTGACCAAGAGCAAAACAAAATGCAGCTGTAGCTTCTCTTTTAAAAAAAGAGAGATTTAAAAAAGAAATAATGCAGGAGGTGGTGATTGTATCCACCAGAAGTGAGGACTCTCCCTGCTCTTCTAGCAAGGATGCACAAACAACTAGGCTATGGTCTAGTTGAGCACACCCTCAAACTCTGTCACAGTGCGATTACTCTTCTGGAAGGTGAGAGATAATAATTTCCAATCCCCTTCCTGCTGATTACTTTGACTACTACGCTGTTACATAATAAGTTATGTTTTCCAAGCACAAGAACCCAATTCTGGAAGATCATTACTACAGACCCTGATTCTCAGAAAAAGCAATTACACTTCTGTACCACGAATGGATAGAATAGCAACCACATATATGTTTTTGCATTTCTGTGTGGTCAATAGCTCCCAGCTGAATATGCAAATTTTTACAGCACCTCATCTGAAAAACCTCATTCTTCTCATGTAGAAGATAAGGAGCCTAGGCATCTAATTCTGTTTATTCATTTCCCCTCTGTGAAGCAGGTACTGCAACACATAACTTGTAGACATACATGATTCCTATTGTTTTTAGCTCAAAAACTTTTGCTGTATATATTACAGATGATCACAAGTAATTTGAACACTGGAATGCACATCATAATGCTCCACTGTAGTTTTCTTACTCAATTCAAGCTAAACACTTGCCTAGATTTTCTACTTCAGACAGAAACATATTAATCAAGTTTCTCTTAGGGGAGGAAAACAAGCTTCTTCTCCCCCAATCTCAACTTTGGGCCCAATTTATCCTAATATCCAGAAAGATATAATTACTCTCTCAAAGGTCTGTGGCACCACTCTGTATGGTGAAAGTTTTCTGAAAATTTGCACCTTGTAGGGCTACATAGCTGGAACACTTTCTTGTTAGGAAACAGAAACATTATTATAATAATACATATTATCTTCTGTATTTCTTTAAGCTACATTCTTAAGAAAAATCATCTTCATTGTTATTCACTATAATAAATTGTTATAATTATTCATTATAATGAATGATTAATTATTCATTATTATTGCAAGACCTGAAAACTGCCTATCCTCAGTTTACAAAGTCAAAAGCAGAAGAGGCTTTTCAAAGAGAACATACATAAAATAAAACAGAAAATACACCTACCTTTATCATTCTAAACACATAAGTATACATTAATTCATAGACCAGTAATGGCAGGGTGGAGATTTGATTGTGATAATACTGTTATGTTTTTAGATTTTAGTAAACATCATTAACTTTACTGGTGAATTTTGGAACACTAGTTACATCAGTAAATCTGCATATCAAAATGCTGGTTTTGGCAACTGTTAAGCCCATTCTCGACATATTTTAAGTGCCGCTATACCGCACGGTTAGTTAATTGTTTGCACTAACCATTAGGCTAGCAAGGAGGGATTGAACTTTGGGGGACCAAAATCACACATCTTTCCCATAATGCACGGTGACAGGTGTCTAAAAATACTGGTGTGGAAGAAGGCAAGAGTACACACCTGCTTCTTGCCCTGCAGCTTCGCCCCTGCAGCCCCCCGAGCGCCCCTGCCCAGCCTCTCGGGCCGGGCTGGCAGCACGAACCCTCCCCGCAGAGGGAGGGGAGGGAGGGGGCGTCTCTTCGTCTCCATTAAACAAGTATTTCTGAGTCCCCCAGCCAAGTCCTACGTGCTTGTGGCAGGGGAAGGCCCGAGGCAGGAGGGGGCCGGGAGCGCCCCCCCCCCACAGCCCCTCACCTGTTTTGAACGCCAGCTGCTTGTCCTCGGCGCTGCCGAAGAGCTGGAGCATAGAGACGAAGAGGACCCCGCACGAGTTCTGGATGCCGAAGACGGAGCCGTTGCACCACATGGCGGCCAGCATCACCACCCAGCCCCAGCCGCCGTCGGGGGGCTCG
>NW_020448630.1:1253460-1295016 GCF_003343035.1 Apteryx rowi
GCGCCATCCTCAGCCGCGGAGCGGGCGCCAGACCCTCCCCCGCTCGCCTTCCTCCTCCTTCTCGCGGCCTCTCGGCTGCGCTCCCCCCGCCCCCGGTTTACGCGGGGGCTGCGGGCATCCCGCGGCGCCGCGTGCCCCTGTGCGTGCGTGTGCGTGTGCGCGTTTGTGTTTGTGTGCGCGCCCGAGCCCGCCGCGCCGCCCTCCCACGTCCTCCCACCTCTCCCGCCGCGCCGAGGAGCGACGCGCTGCCGCCGCTTGATTTTAAAAGGGGGGCGCCCGCGGGGGCGTTAGCGGCACGAGGGCTTCCCTCCGCTCCCATTGGCCGAGGGGAGGGAGGCGGAGGGGGAGGCGAAGCCACGCTCCTCTCTCTCCCTCCCTCTCCCCCCCCCGCCCTCGCTTGGCCTCTTCAGCGGAGGGGGTGGGGCAGGCCCGCGGCGGCGATAAACGCTCGTGCCGCGGCCCCTCGCCGCCGCCGCCGGGGCGGGGCGGCGGGGGCGCGCGCGAGGCTTGAAGTCGATGGTTAACGGCCGCCGCTCGCGCAGGGCAGGAGGCGAGCGCCTCGCGTGTGCGCGCACACACATACACACACGCGCTCTCCCCTCGGCAGCCTCCTCGGGGACGCGAGGAGAAAAGTAAACAAGCCCCTGGCCTTGGTCCCAAACTGAGTTCCCCGTGAGGGAGGACAGTTGCAGCCAGCGGTGTCCCGCCGCGGCTGCCCTTCCCGGGCAGCGCCGCAGCTGTGAACTCGGGGGGCGGGTAGGTCTACAAACCCTTCCTCCGCTCCGTGCCAACAACAACCCCCCCAGCCCACCCCGCAACCGCCCGGCGCGGCCCTGGCGCACCTTCATCCCCCCGCCCGCCCTCTTGGGGAGAGGGCCCGGGGAGGAGGGTGGCTGTCGGCCCTCGCCGCCGGGGCGACCTGCGCCATGGCCCTCCGCTGTCACCTCCCTGGGACAGCTTCATGCCTTCCTTTAGGCTGCCCTTCGGCACTTTGCCCACAGCCAGGAGTGACCGTAGTGAAACTGTCGTCGTCCCCCCCCACCACCCATTTTTCTTCTTCCTTTCTCTAAAAGAAGAGAAATACTGCCCTTAAGACTCCTCATGAAACGTTTCTGCCTTGCACAGAGGCATCAGCATTTCCTCTTGCCCTTTCTTCCCCACAGCCAGGGAAGTGAGAGCAGAGGGAAAGCTGAGGTCAGGAGTGTTAAGGGACAAGCTTTCTGACCAGTGATCCTACTTCCAGGCTCCCCCCCCCGCACATCTGTTTGTGTGTTCGGCAGCTACTCACCTCTTAAGCAGTTTGGGCCTGATGAGGAAGAGTAGTTTCTTGAAAGAAAATCAGCAGATTAAACCTGGATAATTCCTTCTTCCCCAGGAGACCTGAGGAGCTTGAGGCAGTTGCATTCATACACCATTCCCATTTCTTCCATCGAAACCTTGGCTGCTGCTAAATCTGTTACACCATTTGACTCTTGTGCCGGCCTGTTAAAATCTGTTCTTCCTCCCTTTTTTTTTTTTTTTTTTTGACCCTGAATCTCTTTCTCCCTCCTACCTACCTCACCAGTGGCCACAAGAGGAAACAGAACTTATTCCAAAATAAAGCACGAGTTCATAAGACTGTGCCTTCATCTGCACAAATTACTTGGTCACTCTCCACATGAAAAGTGGCTTTTCTTTAGCCCCTGCTAAAGAAAGAAAACCATATGATGACATAATGAAAGCCTGTATAATAATGCACATTGAATAGAGATCAGCTTTAAAAATGCTTGGCTTTTGGAATTACTTGTCCTTTGAATTTTTAATTTTGTATCTTTAGAGCCCCCCAATTTTTTTTAAATAAGTTATTAAAAAAAGGTTTAAAAATATTTATAATAATAATGAAGCACATTTTATAGATGCACTAATCTTACTGCATACTCCTTTTGTCTTGTTGACCATGCCCATCTAAGTTAAACACACACGTTGCATGTACAATTACAACAGCAATAGAATACAGGAAAATTAAAAACCCATAACAAAACATAATGTAGCTGCATAAAATAAATTATAACTGTCAAAACAAACAGAGCTTTTGGCTGACCATTGTTATCCACATCTGGTCCCCCCAAGGAACAATGTTTAATGTCTATAAAAAACTGAAAACCTATCATAAGATTAAATATGCGCAGAATAATTCATAAGCAGTTTACCATGCAAAAGTTAAATGTTAACTTTCTCCATCAACTTTGTCCAAAGGCTGTTGACCAAATTTTATTCACTTTTCTTACAGTAAATAAGACTTCACCTGCCACATTGTAACAGTTTTGAATAGTTAAGACAGAGCAAACTTTTTTGGAAACAGACTGAATCTTCATTACTTTTGCCAACAATCATTAATTTAATTAAACTTGCATAGAAATAAGCAAGAGCAGAGCCATGATTGGGTCTTAGTTTGACTGATCAGAAGGAGCCCCGTTCTGCAAGCACTTAAATATATACCTAGTTTTTAGTTGGACTCCTCAGATTACTTCAAGTACTTTGTGAAATATGGGGGAGGGACATGAATTGTATAGTGTGTAGTCAAATTATCTTGAAGCAAAAACCATGCATTTTTCTATTTTTGGATAGTGTCCAGTTAAATATAAAACTAATTCCTTTTTCATATGTTTTTCAATATGATATTTATGTCTTGCAGTTTCATTTTCCTGTTTCCCATAAACACTGTCAATGCCCCCCCCCCCTTTTAAGGTAAAGGATGTGATTTTTTTTAACCATTGTGAGTGCGTTGTGTGCAACTTCTACTTCAGCTTATTTTTTTTAAAGATTGTATTTTCCAGTCGTTAAGTGTTGCTGTTTCCCTGACTGATATGAAGTAACTATTTTCTCTTTCCCCTTATATTACTGGGGAGGGGATCACAAAATCTTACTCTCCAACACCCCTGACTTTTATAAATTTGTTTTATATAATTGTTTTGCATATTCCTACAGTCATCTATATCTTATCGACCTATTGTTATTTGTCTAAAGTCAAAAAATATGATTTATATTATCAAAAATTAGAGTATGTGGGGCCTTCCTTTACAGTCTCTTTCTAGAAGTATTAACTTAATATGTAGGGCAACTCTGTACCATTTTGCTCTTGGGTACACTCTGCTCCTATCAAAAACTAAGTGTCTTCCCTTTCAAGAGAGGTCTCTTGAGATCTGAGCTGTTTCTCTAAGTAGATCCCAAGAACAAGAACAATAAAGGGTCACTCTTCATAGTTAGATGATCTTCAATCCCCACCTTCCATAGAAAATAATTTAAAAAAGACTATTTGAAAGAAAGAAAAAAAGGCTACCAGCCACCATTGTGGTTCTGTTATTTGAGCTCTGCATGATCACAAGAAAAATAGTTTAAAATGAAGGGGAAAATGAAGGAAGACACATCAGAGAATCACCATAAAAATAGAATAAAGAGACTACAGTTTTGTTTACCGATAACTATCCATTTTAGCTAAATTGAGTAAGAATAAATTATGAGTAAGAAAAAATGAGTAAGAAAAATTTTATGAGTAAGAAAAAAAATTATGAGTAAGAAAAAAATTTTCATAAGAGCAAGACCAAAATAGAGAGAAAAGTTGAGAAATCAACTCAAATTGGGTAAGCTGAGAAATAAGGGCTCTATGATGTGAGAAATGCCTTGTTTTTGTCTAAGATTTGCTCTCATTGATAGTCAATTACTTATTCTACATATTTAACTAATGTCCTACAGTTGATACAACAAACTTGCATCAATTCTACATACAAAAGATATCTCTTTTGCTCACAACAGGCACCTGCTATCTGGATGCTTAGATAATGCATATTTTAGGATCACTATATAAAATGCCAGGGCCAAAATAGGAATTTAGCCTGTCTTTTGCAGGCTCTCAAGAGCTACGGACTAGTAAATGGCATCTTCTACAATCCTATCTGAAATTCTAGTCAACTCCTTATTAAATATTCACTCACTTCCTCACAAGCTATTGAAAATAGACCAATAAAAGGGTCCTTTGTAAAATGCTTGTCATGCCACTGTCAAAAATATTCAACCTTACTTTGTCACAGATTTGCAATGATCGGTACAACAGATGCAAAACAAAGGAAGACGAGCTCTCTACAGAAAAGGCATGAGGCTAACACAAAATTATATGACCACCTAGAGTAATGCATGCTCTTAATGATTAAGCCTTTTTGTTGTTTAATTTTCAGCTAGTATTAATAATGCACCTATTCAACAGAAGGATTTGGCCTTAAGTCAGAAAGGTGAGATAAACAGGATAACCATTAAAACACAAAAACATATGGTATCACCAACTGTGTGACGATCAACATTAGATTAAATCCCATTCAGTAAGCAGTGTTTATGCATCTCAGCCAGACAGGATGCTCTACTGATGTTTCAGACCGGGCTCCTGCTGAGAAGAAGTATGAAGTACAGGAATTGCATCTCACTACTGAAGTAAATGAGTCATGTTTTCAAAGAGACAAAGTAAAGATTTTACTTGCTTTCTGTGGGGAGCTGTGGGGGAATCTAACCTTAGTTTTAGCATTTGCAATTACTTACAATAACAGTTTCCTAAAGAGCTAGTATTTACCAAAATGTACATAAGATTCCCTCCTACTTCACAAACAGCTAGAGTATTTTCTTTTGGGTTCTTTCTAAAGAAAAGGAGTGAGAGAAAGAGCGAGAGAGGAAAAAAAGAAGAGGATAGCCTAATGTCTGGCCAGTGAAGTTGAGAGTAAGTAGCAGGCATGATTCTCCCTTCTGCATTTATTTAAAACACCAGTTCCATACTTCTCTTAACATTTTCCTCTTTCAGCTTCACCTAAAGCACAGGTTATGGCTCAGGTCTGGCTCCTTTACAGATTAGATTTGTTTTTAATTTTTTTTTTTAGTGAAGTGTAGATGAGACAGACTGTTCTCTGGGAAATATTTAACATTTGACTGCAATTATTACAGGCAGGTAAGTGAAAGAAAGGGATAGTCATTAGCTGTAAAAGCCCTCTGAACCCTGCAAATCTTTAGTTGCCCAAAGGTGTATTTTTGATTGCAGTCATTCAGGGTAGGATTCCTCTAGTCTACCTTGTAGCTATCTCCACTATGGACATCTGATCAGAGCTGATCATCTACATGCTCTTGGCAGGAGGTAATACGAAATGCTGTGGCACAATTCGTAAGATTTACTTTAAACATAAACATTTACGATGAGATAAGTCATATTAAAGGAGCCCAGATAACTGGCTTAGATGTAGATGTGAGATCTTCAGGCATCTAAAATTTGGTAAAATTAATCCCACCCTCAGATATCAAGTTGAAGAACATCTTAAGCTAATTTTTATTCAGATACCAGACATGCAACTTGTTTTGATCCTATTGCAAAATGAGGAAATATGGGGAAAACATTGTCCTAGCATGATCATTCACCTCTCTCTTGGCAGTGAAATAACTAACACTGCTGGCAACATGCTCCTTCCAGCTTCAAAGTTAACATCTCTTTCAAATGAGCAGGAACTACTTCAAGCCATTGTTTTAGGCTGTCTTCAGGCTTGGTTTGATACCATTATCCAGGTCAAGTATTTTATTTTGCATCTATTATCATAAGATCTAAGCACCTCAAAGTTGCTTCCTTTGTTTACACAGATTTAGTATCTTGCAGACCACCTTTGCAATCTCAAGAGCTCAATTTCGTTTTAAGTGAGAATTCGGAGCATCAGAGAAGAGAATGTTTTATCAAATTAACCCACTCCGACTGTTGTCTAGAAACAGATTTTGGTTGTCTACTCAGTTGCTGCTCAATTGACTTTTGAAATCGCAAAAAGCTTGAAAAGCAAAGAGCTACTACTTCCACTGTTCCTACATAAGCAACAGATCACCAAGAATAAAGTGATACTATTCTTATTTGCTTGCTTTTTAATAATGTTAATTTCTATTCAAATTAAATTAATTTTGATCGCTTATCACCACTTCCTTTTTGTCACTTTGAAAGTGCCTCTATATTAAAGGCAAGGGTTCACAGGTATTAGTGGCCCCAGTTCAAGATCTGATTTACAACACTGTCAGCATTTTACTTACTAGATAAGCAAAACCGTGCATCTAAGTGAGTCAATTCAAATACTAAGGCATATTAAAACTGTTAAGAAAGTCTTCCATGTGGAAAGTGTAATTGCCTCTGCAAATAGAATAGATTTTTGTAGAGAAATACAAACATTAAAAAAGTCCTGATATTTTAAGAGTAGTATAAGGATACTATATCAAGAAATATTTTAAGACTGTACATATTTGCCTTGAAAAACTTAAACTAGATATGACATATTAAATATATGATAAATCATGGCATGCATCATATTACCTTGCAGCTGGCATAGAGGACCTTTCTTTCATTCTATTGATCTACTGCCAAAATGTCATATTGATATAGAAAAGTTTAACAGAAAGGCAATCTTTTCCAATAATTCTTGGAAAATTGTTGTGCTAGCTCTACATCTATTTCTTAACTGTTATGTGAAATACTGGTTTTAAAGTGATATGTGCCACAGCAAAAAATATAGTCAGTTGCAGGTCAATTCAGAACAAATGTGAAAATGATGCAAACCACTGTGTCCGACATTCTGTTTTCATGATGGTTAAAAACAAGCTTATATACTCTTTATGGTTGAGTTTTCCCCAGCTGAGAGATTAGTTTACCCACAGTTCACCCCATCTCAGGCAATATGGGTGAAACAGATTTTTAAAAAAGGTACATGGAAATGCCTCATTCTGGTGACAACAATTGTATTTTGCGAAACGATGATTGTCGTTAGAGCCATCAGCAATCACCTCTCTCTCAAAAGGAGAACTGAGTCAGTCCTTGAAGTGACTGAAGGGAAATGTTCTGGTTTCTTTTTAGTTAAATAAATCACTTATTGATGCCTTTCCTCCCAATATATGTTTACTTAGTGCTAAGTAAAAATAAACCCTACACATAAACCTACACTTGCTATTTATACTCTATTAAAAACATCCACCCTTACCAGATTAACAGAGTTATTTCTTATTTTAGATATGAAAATAAGATAAATGAATAAAGAAAAATATCATTTATATAGCTTATATTTACACTGGTCAACTTCCTAAAGGACTACTAAGTTTAACTATTATCATCTTCCCCTGTTGCTTAGGCAGAGAAAGAAAACGTGTTACCTCTGGCTATCCTCACTCACAGGGGTTACCAGGTTACCAGACTAGCTGCTCTTTCATAATGCAGCATTTACTTGAAAGTCAGATGTGTATCATCCACATGCGGTAGCTCACCAGTGCTATTTCCACTCCCTCCAAAATAGCTTTTACATTAACTCAAAGAATGACTAGGATTAACATTCCACACAAACTACTGTTTGTTTTTGTTTTACTTCCCTCTCCGGGAAACTTAAACCACGTTTCCCAAGCTGGATAAAATTAACAGTCAATTTGCCTTATCATCATTATGATCCTTCCAAACTATTTAATACAAAGACCATGAAAAGACATTCTGCATTACAGCAACATGTAATCAGAGATGTGATTCAGCCAATACAATATCACAGCTTTCAGGCAGAATTATTCAAGATAGAAAATGTCCAACTGATTCAGTTGTTCTGTCTTATATTTTAGTTACTAAGATATGACAATTAAAAAAAAAGGTGCCTTCCCTCCTCTCACCAGGGTGAAATCAAGATTATTTCAGATATGAGTTAATTCTCCCTGAGATAGTAATATTTAAAATTAGTGACACTCCTCTAAAATATTTTACTAAGCTTTCAACTCTTCTAAGCTCTCCAAGTAGCATCATCTAAACCTTTAAGAAGTTGCCAACTGTTTGAATAATACACACAGAGTACCACCAACTGTTTGAATAATATAGTACACAGAGCACCACCCTTTAAGGGAAAGATCATGTGCTCAAATGGGGCCAAATAAGCAACAAGATGATATAAAACCAAGCCACTTAAACCACATGAATGATTCCTAAATACTTGCATTTGATGTATAACCATGCACAAGGAGCAGTATTGTAGTTTTAAAATTCACTTTGCTAGAGTTTAATGCAGAATACTACTGCATACTAATAGGATTTTATATTAATTAGACTTATGGTGCTGCTGACTAGGCAGGAAAGCTGTGTACTCTGTGCTGTACAATTCTTTTACTTGAGGTAAATTTCCTATGGAGGACAGCATGATTAATTATTAAGTAATATCAGCTTTCTGGATCACTGTCCAAACATGCCTAGTGTTCTTGCTAAGACAAAGTCACCACTGACATAAGGAGATGATCTTAAAAATAAGCTGGGACCCATATCTTTATATGAAGGATTTTTTCTGACCTTTTCTGACCCAGTCTGTTCCCAGCCGTTGTAATTCTATAGTTCTTTTAATCTTAAGACCTTATGTTAATTGCACTTCTGCAGGATACCTGATGTACTGCCACCTGACAGAAAAGCAAGAGCTGAAGGGCTACAGACTCTTTCTTATACATACAGACATGTATCCCCATATAGAAGAGTTGATTTTTCATGAATTAAATTTATACATCATGGACATGTGGGAAAAGTTGGGCAAGATAAAAAAAATTATTCTGAAATAAGACTGCTCGCAAATTACTCAGTTTTAACTTCATACCATCTTTTACTTTATGCTGTGTAAACTTGCACCAGTGTAATGAATGGATATAGTTAAACTGGTGCTAAATCTCAGGGTGGAAACATGGCACCAGCCCTATTAAAAAGCAACTCACCTGAATACATCCAGTCTCCTATCTGCTTCGTCTACTTGTGAAAAGTAAAGTTGTTCTTCATTCAGTGTTAGAATGGTTGATTCACTCCAATTTAAATATCATTAGCAAAATTGTTACGCAAGTTGCAATTGCCAAATCTTTATGGTTGGTAATACCTCAGCCAAAGTACACACAGCTTTATTTTCTGTTTCCTGTATGAATTTGCAAGGCTATCAGTTGGAAAACCATTTTTCGGGTTGTGCAATAAGCCCAGTCATAGCCAAGAATTAGAGACACAAACATAAACCCCTGACACGAGGATTGACGTTAGTTTTGACAATAGCACTGATACTTCAGGGTAACCTACAAGGGGATCTAGGTGCCATTTTTTTCTCATTTTGCTCTTTCTGATATGAAGGAGCAACATGAAAGGACTAGGCTTCTCACTTTCTAGCCAGGATGCATGCTTCTTATAAAGATGAGATGCAAAACTCATTTTGGGGAACAACATATGAGATATTAACTGGGAGAGCTAATTGTCCCAGCTTGGTTGATTTCTATTCCCTGGCTACACATCAGCTGGATGTGGTTGCGTTCACAACCTCAGCCCCATGCATTTCAAAGACCCACTGATGCAGATAGATCCACTGTTCCTAACTCTAGATTTCTCCAAAAAATTGCCAGGTATAGATCATACATTTAACCCCATCCTGGCCGCTGTGACTGTCTTCTGTCCCTTACCCCAGAACCAGATTTCCTAATTATTTGGACAAATTCCCTTCTGAGTCTACCTTGCTGTTTCCTAATAACATGGTTTCCTAACAACAGTTTTCAGAAACAACCTTGGTGTTAAAGCAAGAGGCACAGGCTTAGCACAGGAATTTCTTATCCATAAACACGTAAAAGTTACAGATTTGTTTGCTTTTTTAAACCAACTTTTGACCATAGTCCCTGTGGTATGCTTCAACTATTCAGCACCAGCAAATCCTGGGCTTCCTTTGAAGCCTGAGGCCAGACAGCCTCTCCAGACTTCCGGTTTGACTGGCTTGCTTCTGGTGGCATATAGTCTCTTTTACTCAAGGAAGCAGTTTCTTTTGTGACAGTGAGAAGGATTTGAACTTGTGGTTTCACAGAGCACTGACCAGTAATGATCTAAATATAAAAGTGCAGATCTGACACTTCTGATTTGTCTGCAGTAGCTCAGGAAAGGACCTTGAGTAAAAAGCTATTAATCACTTTCTCAGTCTAGGAATTCATTCTTTGACCGTAGTTTGATCGTATCGGTATGACAGAAAAGTAAAACATACTATTTCAGTCAGTTTGAAATATTGGTAGTTTAAAATTAAACCATTGTCTTCCTGAGAGGACTCCGAGTTCCTCTTCTCACTAATTTTCCTTCTTTGCTCCCTCTAGCCCTCAGTCTCATGTCAGGGCCAACTAATCTTTGAGTCAGGGAAAGCTAGGTGAATCTTGCTTCATATCCTATTTATGCTTCTCAAGGTAAAAGGGTCACCAGAGAATGATTTAAGAAACATTTTTCTCCCCCACGCTTAACTCAGGACTTCTGTACTCCTTTCTGGCCCCACCAGCATGATAGCTACGAACCACTTGAACCTCCTTCTTACCCCTTCCTCCCCCCAGAACAGGAGTTACCACTTTTGAGCCACAAACACTCACAGCACTCCCTAAATACCACATTGCAATAAGCTCCACATAGCTGTTTCACTGTGCAAATGAAAGGGGAATTAAAGGAAAGGGATAGTGGTGATATATCTGTCCATTAACCATAGTCCCTTCTTGCTGTCTTTTTACATCATCCCTGAATCATTCTCATTATTCAACAAGGAATCCAGCTCTTTCTGTAGTTTATATTATTTTGCTGCAGCAGCCTTCTCTGCTAAGCTTTTCCAGCAGTTTGTCATTAGTTACTTAAAATATCCTTAGCTGCAAGCTCTGCTTTTCTCTGAAATTAAACAACTCATTTCCCCTAGATCTGTAACAGCAACAGGAAACACACACATATATTAGCTTTTTCTTTAATTTCAACTATCCATGCTTGTGCATATCAGGACCCTTTGATGTGACCAGAAGCATTCCAGAAACAGCGCAGATTTTACAATACCTTTAAAAAAGGATCAAAAGTTCCTGTACTGTGTGTTACTGCAGCATAACAGGGGGAATTGAGTGCTGAGTGAATAAATTGTAACAATGGTAAGTGCTTTTTCTCTTTAATGTATAGCAGCACTTATTTCACGGTCTCAAAATTTCAGTATCCAATATGTTAGCGGATGACAGGAAAGCTGAGCTCAGTTTTCAGAGGTGATTTTACACTCAGCATGGCATAAAGGAGTCTCAGCTAATGCAAACTTCTGTTTCTGGAAGTTTTAAAGGCTGCCTAAAAATCTTGTTCCCTAATTAGAGATACTGAGAGCAGTAATTGCCATCTGCCGGCCAAGCCAGGAATGGTCTCTGTCCGCAATTTATTTCTTCGCTTATGTGGCTAAATTTGGAAATGGATTTGAACAGAGGAGACAGCGCAGCATGAAAACAGGACAATGCAATTAGCAGCTGAGTCTCCATGCGGAGACAGAGGCGGGCGCATACTTCTCAGTCTCACTCTGGAAAAGGATGAGTAAAGTGGGGAGAAGGAGGTGGGTTTCAGGGATCTGTGTCTCTACYATATTTTGCTGAGGTTTTGATTTAAAAATATATCAGGTAGCAAAGTGATTCTGCTCTTCTCTTCTGAAAATTAAACTTAAAATTTTATACTTTTGAGGGAAAGAGACCCTGCAGCCCTAGTTATAAAGTACCTACTGTGTCTCACAGAGTTTTTTGCTTGAGAGAGGAAAAAAAAAAACCAACCACATTTCCATTGACAAAAGAGAGAATGGAGAGGAAGCAAAAATCTTGCTGCTGGGAGAGGAAGGCCAAGTGTCTGCAAGTTTCTGTCTCCAGATCAGAGCTGGTTAGAAGTGACAGGGAGGCACCACAGTAATCCCTGCCCATTCTGATCCCATGTAGCACCAGACAGATGCAGAGTAGGTTTACTTGGCTCCATCTTCTCTGAAAACCAGCCATTAGGTGGTAGAAGGCAAAGGTTGGATTTCCCCTATTAGTGTCCTCATCTTCAGGCTGGATAAACCCAGGCCTCGGTCTCTCCCCGTGCAGCATCTGCTCCAACACCCTGACCACCCTGGTGGCCTCCCTGGACTCTCTCCACTTTGTAAATACCGCTTTTGTACTGATGAGAGCAGGGGGAAACCCAACACAGTACTCCATTTGTGGCCCCACAAATTCAGAAGAAAAGTCCCCTGTTGAATGCAGGGGAATAATCACTTCCCTCAACCTGCTGTCTATGCTCTTGCTAATGCAGTTAGTCCTCACTGCTGCAAGAGAGACTGCTGACTCATGACCATCTTGTTGCCCACCAGCACCTTTCTGCAAAGCTGCTTTTCATCCTGCATGTCCCCAGACTGCACTGGTGCATCCATGGGGTTATACCATCCCAGGTGCAGGATTTTGCATTTACATTTGTTGAACTCCATGAGTTTTCTGTTGACCATTCAGAAGTAATTTGCCAAGCTGAAGGAATGCTTTCCAACAGATTAACTGATTTCTCCAATTTGGTGTCATCCATGAGCTTCATGGGGGCGCAGACCATCCCATCGCATAAGTGGTTGTTAAAGAAGTTAAGCAGCATCAACCCAGTAATCCTGGGTTGGAGGAAAGCCACTCATAACTGGTTGCCAGATAGACTTTGTCCTGCTGATCACAACCCTTTGAGTACAGTGGTCCAGCCAATTTTCACCCATGTTATAATCTACCCATCCAAACTATCTCCCCAATTTAGCTAAAGGACACTGTGGGAGACCATGCAGAAAACCATGGTAATGTTAAGGCAAACAGCATCCACTGCTCTTCCCTCACTCACACGGGCAGTCATTTCAGCAGAGAAGGCAGGAAAGTTGGTCAGGCAGCATGCACACTTGGCAAAGCCATGCTGGCTGTTCCCTGTCACCTTGTCCTTCATGTGCTTGGAAATAGCTCCCAGGAGGATTTGCTGCATTATCTTCCCTGATAGAGAATTAAGGCTGATGAGCTTGTAGTTCCCTAGAATTTTCTTCTTGCCCTTTTTTGACAATGGATATAAATTTTTCCTTTTTTCCTGAGTCAGAGACTGCTTCAAGCACCATGATTTTTCAGAGATGATTGAGAGCTGCCTCACAATGAAATTGCTCAGCTTCCTCAGATACATCCCACTTGGTCACATGGATTTGTGTATGTCCAGTTTGCCTAAGCATTCCTAATTTGATCTTTCTCTAGTGCATAGTATTTCACTCCCCAAACTCTATTACTAGGCACAGAGAATTGAGAGGCCTTAGAGTAGACCTTCCAGTGAAGATCAAGGCAAAGAAGGCATGAATAGCTCAGCCTGATCTTCTCTTTGCTGCCAGTGTACTTATAGAAATTTTTTTATTGTTGTCGCTTCACATCTGTCAGCAGTTTTCACTTCAGTTGGGCTTTGGCTTTCCTACTTCCGCTCCTGCATACCCAGGCAACGCTTCTTTAACTCCTCTCGGGTTTCTCATCCCTACTTCCACCTTCTGTACACTTCCTTATTGCATTTAAGGTCAGTTGAGAGCTCATCATTCAGCCAAGCTGGCCTCCTGCCATGCCTGCTTGACTTCCTACACCCAGGGAGGGGCTGTCATTTATTTTGAGAAGAATGTCCCTGAAGATCAATCAGCTGTCCTGTACCCCTTTGGCCTTCCAGGGCTGTGTCCCACAGGATCCTGCCTACTTGTTCTCCAGACAAGATGAAATCTGTTCTCCTGAAGCACAGGGTCTTTATTCCACTATTTGCCTTCCTTACGCCCCTCAGTACCATAACTTCCGTTATCTTATGATCACTGCAGCCAAGGTTGCCATTGACCTTCACACCTCCCAAAGTCAGTTTTTCTATGTCTGTGAACAGCAAATCTAGCAGAGCACCTTTCCTATTCATCTTGTGCARTACCTACATCAAAAAATGTCCTTGACACTCTCCAGACATCTCCTGGATTGCTTGCACTCTGCCATGTTGTCTTTCTAGCAAGCATTAGGATGGTTTAAGTCCTCTGTGAGAACCAGGGCCTGCAATCATGAAGCTTCTTCCAATTGTTTCGAGGTTTCTGGATTTTTCTCATCTCTGCAGTGGAAATACTATCACCTGCAGAATTACCATCTCTTTGTGAAAGCATTCTTATATTTTTGAACAGGTAAGATGGCTTTAACAAATCCAGCCAAAGGCCCACCCAGTCTAGCGTTTTGTCTGGCAGGACTAAAAGCTGACATCTACAGAAGACTGTTAAGAATAGGACAAGCCTATAGTGATGCTTCCTCTTCGTAATCCCCAACCTCCAGCAAACTGAGGCTCAAGAACCTACTGAGAGTGTTTGTGTGTTTAATAGCCCACAGTGGAATTATGATAAATGGACTTATTCTATCACTCATAATATTTTCTGGCAGAATTTTCATAGCTTAACTGCATGTGTGAAAAAAATGCATCCTTTTATGTGCCACCTATCTCCTACAAGCTTCATTTGATATTCCTAAATTTACTGCCTCTTCCAATACAAGAACAATTTTTTTTTTTCTATTAACTGTCTCCATGTCATTCCTGAATTCATGGATCTCTGCCATATTCCTTTCAGCTGTATCTTTCCCAGGCTGAAGACCTGATATATAGAAGCCATCCCATATCTTTCAATTATCTTTGTCCTTCTCTGAACTACTTCTGTTACAGCCCTTTTCAAGTTGGGGAGACAGGGATAGCTGAACTGCACATAGCATTCAGAATATGGGCACGCTTTAAATTTGTACAGAATCAAAATTTTGTTTTCCATTTCATCTTCCTCCTTTCATAATAATTCTTAATATCTGATTTGCTTTTTTTGACTGTTAGTAAGCGTCCAAGTGACTTTTTCACAGAACTCTCATTCCTAGGTCTCATTCCTAAATAGTACTGGTTAGCTCAGAACACATCTTTTTTTCTTAAGTTGATGTTAGGATTGTTCATCATTGTAATAACCAACACTGAATTTAATTTGACTGGCATTAAAATGGTATTCTCATAAGATTCTTTTGGATATCTTTGTAGTTGGCATTCATCTTTACAACACCAACTTATCCAGCATCATCAGCAAACTTTGTCAGATCATTTTGTTATCAAAAGCACTGTTCAACATTGCTAGACCACAGGATCCAGCAAAGATGCAACAGAATATACATAAAACCTGATAAAAAATATAGGAAAGTCCAAACTACAAGCTAAGGAAGAATTTGAATACAGTGAGTGACTGGGAAGCAAAATGGCAGGTTAAATTCAGTACTGAGAAGCATAAATGGGAAAAGAAACCCTTCTCTATATATGTAAAATGATGGTCTCTAATATGCAATTATCATTAGAGAGATCATTAGAGAAAAGAGGTCTTGGACCCATTTTGGCTACTTCTCTGGCAGCAATAGTTCACTAGACTGAAGTATCAGGCAGGCATATGGAACATTAATCAGTACTAAGAAGAGAAAATCAAAAAGAAAATGTTGTGTCAGTCATAATCAGTCAGGTAACAATATCCTGAATTCTGCATGTAGTTCTGTTCTTTGTGTTCTCAGAAAGAACAGAACTAGAAAAAGTACAGAGAAATGCAAAAGGGACAAATTAGCAGTATGATACAGCTTCTACATGAAGATCAGGACTCTTCAGCTTGGGAAAGAAATTACTAAGGAAATTGAGGCCTAAAATCATGACTGGCATGAAACAGGGGATTACTCTCAAAGAGCTAAGGGAGATCCAAGAAGATGATCAGGCCTCAAGTTTAACCCAGTAATTACTGTTTCATTCAACAAAACTGAATTATGGAACTCATCGATACAAAATGTTTAAGAGGCCAAAATGATAAACTTGTTCAACACGACAATAGGCAAAATCATGAAAGGAAATAACCCACAACAACAAAGCACAACAGACTGGAGATTATCTCCAGCTCAAGAGGTTTTTAAACAACAAGTTTCATTATACTAGGAAATAATGGGAAAGGTATTGCAATACACTGCTGTTCAGTTACCTCCTGTATTAACAGTCTTTCCCAAAGTACCTGGAACTGAGCACTTGTCCTCACTTTAAATTTCCCGGGTGAAACACAAGCACTTCCCTGCTCTCACAGATATTGCAGTTTATTTTCCCACATTTGGGGAAATTGCATGGACAGCCCACACAGCATGCAAAGGGTGAAGCTTACCTTCGGAGAAATCACTCTCCAAATCACATCATCTCAGACCGAATGATCTCTTGATCCGAGTTGAACTTGGTTGTTTCTTTGGTCTTGTGACATGGCTGAAAATTTGAAATGGGCAGGAGTCAAAATGTCCTAGTAAAGCACTTGTTTCCACTTAGCTGGATTCCTTCAGCTTATGAAAAGTTAGCATTAATGTTAGCATTGTCAGCATGTTACACTGAATATAAAAGTATGAACCGTGTCCATAGTCCCAAATCAAGTTTCTCCCTCTATCCGCAGAATTTTTTTTCAACAGGAAGTTATGGCTTTTAATTTTGATTTGGAACAACACAAGGTTTGCAAATGTTGCAATTCCATTTTTGAAACAGCTCATACTTCATCACAGACTGATTATGAAATGCCAGTGTGTTTGTCTGGAAAAGGAAGGTTCATATCACTTGCAAACATTCATCTCACTAATGCAGCAGTAGATATCTTTATTCATGTAACTGTTAATCCTTAGTGATCCCACTAAGATCTCCTCCCTCAGTAGTAAGCTAGGATGGCAGTGAGCTTAGTAGCATTTTCTAGTCCATGGAATCTGGATCCAGAAGTTCTCATATCCCACACCTGAACTATCGGTCTAAATCAACAAGCTGTTTTAATCAAGCAAGTACTTCTTGGCAAGCACAAAGTACAAGGAATAATGATCCTCCAAACAAAGGAACAGGAACGCTTGTACTCATTAAGGGTTTCCCTTGGATTCTGCTCAGCAGCAATAAGGAAAAGAGTGTTCTAGGGCAAACTGTGTTCAACACTCTTCTGCAATGTGTAAAAGCAAGTAAACAGGAGTCCTCAAAGGTTAAGACCTTAAGGCACCTTGGTTTTTTTTGTTTTTTTTTTTAAGGAGAAGCTATCAGGGTGTGGGAAAGCAGCGTTCAGTGTGGCTCAACAGAACCACTGCCATGCTCTGCTTCAGTATCTTGGCAAAGACTTTTTGTTTATGTTGTGTTTTTCACTTGGCCTAGCACAACAGGGTTCTGGCATCCTTCTCTGAGGAACCTAGGCATTGCTATCCTACACAAAATAAATAATTGTAAATCTTCAAAACTTGTTCTTCCAGGGGGTTAGACTGTGATTTGAATTACTGTTCAAGTACAAAAGTGAGAATACTGACCTGATAAAGACAAAGAATCTGGTGCCTATATTACAATCCCAGAATAAGCTTTAAGGCAAATCCCTTCAATGAGTCAGCTATAAAAAAAAGACTGTGTCAAGTAAACATAAAGCTTTTTTTTTTCTTTAATAAGAGTCTCAATGGGCTCTAAGACCTTTTATAAATGGAACATGATTAATGCTCCTTAGGTAGGAATGAAACATTACTTTATAATGTGACACACTTATGGAGACCCATGGGACTATGTGTGAGTGTGGGGGGACAGGTTTCTTTTGATATTGTATATAATATATGATAAAAGATCTTAAAGATCTTACTCCAGCTTTCATTTTATAACCTGTGATTCCCTCTCTCCTGCAATTAACACTTATTTTATGTAAACATCAGTCCTCATATAGGTCTCAAAACTGTTTTTGCAGATATGAATAAGTATCATATAAACTATTCTCAYATCTCCTTTTCCTATCTTACAAGTAAGATGTCTAGTTCAATGCCTAACAGAAGAGTTAGAAGACCAGAAAGCTTCTGATTTCTGTTTTTTGCTGCAAGGAAACACCTACTCTGAAGTCACGTCTTAATAGTTTGCCTGTTCTTTCTTAGCACTCATTTGTTTTTCTGACAGAATTAGGCCCATGGAAACCAGCTCTTTACCCACCAGGTTGAAAAGTTCATCCTGTTCCACTTTTTCGTAGAACAACAAAACTTTCCTGTGAACTCAACTCCCAGAATCCATTACAAGTCTAGTGTAGCTGGCGCTAACCAAATGCTGGCACCATTTTAATAAAGCACAAATTTTGACAAGTTTTTTCCTTCTTCTCTGCTAGCATTTAATACACTTTTCCTCAAGGCTTACTGGTTGGTAGCATAAATCCTCGGCCACAAGCACAAATCCCTGAAGGAGCAAGATTTATCCTTGATAGAAACCCGTGCAAAAGACGATCTTCAGAATGGATTTATTGTTTTCCATGCAGCCTACATGTTGAAAAAGCATATCACTTTTCACTCTTTCTTATTATTCCTTTAACTATAATTTTTCCTTAACAGGGACAGCTTTGTCTATATGCATTCAAACAGTTCAGTCACTTTACCACATAAGCCACAGAATAGATTTCCTTCTAGGAATTGAAAGAAAAGAAATAACTGAGAAACTTAATCGCCTAAAACCTTCTTTAGAAAAGATCAGCACAGGTCTAAAATGAAATTTAAAATATTTTTCATAACTGAAGAAAACAGCTAAATCTGTCTTCAAAAGATTTGAAGATTGTGCTAAGAGGCAATGTTAGCTTTCCAAACATAAAATACTACCATGAAGTATTTCTGCTCATGCTCATATTAGAGGAAGCACAACTTAATATTTTATTCAAGTTCATTAAACAAAAGCATTCAATGCAGCTTAAAAGCCTTATTCATAGCCATAGCTCCACAGCATCCGGGGGAAAAGAAAGTCTATTATAAAATCTTCATAGCAGAGAAAATTATTCCAGCTATAATAAAAGCCACAAAAGGAGGTCTGTCAGAAGGTTACAGCACATGGAAAGCAAACCATTTCAGGAAGTTTCCCAAACATTGCTTTGAAGGTTGCCTTAAAACTGGTCTGAACAGATTACTTAGTATTTTGCTAAAGGACACGCAAATGAACTAGTGTCTCTTTTACTGCCCACCAGGGCTGGGTGTCAGGGGTCTATGTTGATCAACCTCACGATTTCTCTGATGATTGCAAAGTAAATCACAATTGCGGATGGCTCCACTTTAGTCATCTTTTTTTCTAGCCAAGCGCTGTTGCCAGCTGCTCCAGCTCCACTGTGGCACAGATAGCACAAAGCCCAGAAGCAGGTGTATGAAAGGTATCAAAAGAGACTACACAACTTGGGAACTTGCAGCTTTCAAACTTTACCTTTGATTTCAAAGCAAATTCCTCCTGAAGCACAAGTCAGGCCGTTTAATCTTTGCCGTCACATCCATAAAATGGTGTTAAAACTCATCTGCTTCACAGGGGAAGTTGTGATAAAGCTCACTGGCAACTGTAGGTACCTAAAAACATTTGTTTTCATAAGAACAGACTCAAAAAATAGAGTAATTCTCAAATCCCAGTACCATCCTACAGACATTATCCCCCCCAAAATGAAAAGAGGATTTTCTGTTTTCTGCAAACAGTCAAAAGATTCATTTTTAACTTTTTTCCTCCTGGTGCATATGAAAAAAAATAAGACCACGTTTTTGGCTAAGACCATCACTTAACTACATGGAGACTTTAGCAGCAATACAAGCATCAGGAGTCCCCTCACCTCTCCCAGCCTTTTGTATCCTCCCCAGCACTGCCTCAAAACTCTGCCCAGGTGTGCTGTGAACTGTTCTAGCCTCAAAGCAAAGAGCTGCCCCCTTCTGCCTCCCCCTTCTTTTTCTTTTGAGCCAGTTCAGTTCCCCAGTCTGGTTGCCAGCCCCACAAGCAGCTGCGTCCTCCTTACACCAGCGTTGCCACAGAAGCCCTTGTACTTTTGCACTGTTATCTGTAAAGTGCTGTTCTTTTGTTTTAGAAATATTGCTACATATGATCTACTGCCTTTGAGAAGCTGGAGGAGGCTAACGGCAAGAGGGGTGGGTACCTCTCCACCTAGAAGGAAATGCTCAGCAATTGCCTGATCCCTGATTCTCTGTTCCGATGAGCCTTTCTGCTCCCCTCTGGAGATAGGGGCACTCAGAGCACAAACAGAAACCCCTTACTCTTCAACTACAGAGTGCACTCGATTTAATTAGCCATTTGCCTTTCTGTGCTACAATAACCTTGAAGCCCCTAGTTATCTCAGGTATTTTCAGAAAAAAACAAAAAAAACACAAAAACCCACAAATTTGAGCCTAAGAACAGATGTCTTTTCAGGGCATAAAGAAATAAAGTCCCACAAATCTCGTCTTTCTCCTCCAAGGACTTCTTGAATGTTAAAAGCCTGCCTAATATTTCATGCAAATAATCCTAATGAGTAGAGAATTATTACTGTGTGCGAAGTAAGCTAACAGGAGCTGAAACCTACCACCTCTTATGAATTAAAAGCTCATTACTGTTTATTGGCATGCTGCATGAGCACTTTGGAGTGCTTCATGAATTCTTTATAATAATCTGTTTTCAATTAAAAAAAAATTAAATGGTTGTGATGGGAGATGAATGTAAGTTCTTACTACCTTGCACTTTTGCAGCAAAACATCCCAATATAAAGTTATTGACTTGACAGAGCGGATGTGAGTGCCACCTTTTCTGCAGTGAAGCTTGCCAAACATCTATTTGTTCATAACAACCAGGAGTGCTCAGCTCTCCTTAAGGAGATGTTCAGCAGTTCGGTGTGAATTCACACTGCTAAATGCCTTACATTTCTTTGTTGCACTGAGAATAGTTTCTGCAAGAGCATGACAAAAAGAAGTAAAAAAGAGAAGAGACATTTTGCCTGAATCTTTTCTTCCACTWCACTTCTGTGTTCTCTTCCTCATTTTCCCCTGAAGAGAGGAACTTTTGAGTGTAAGAGCTCAATTTCAACTGGAGAAAAATATTAGCAACTTGCAATTAAAACTGAAAAGACATAACTACTCCTGGGCTTTTTTAAATTAGGAAGACAGATACCCCAACTTAGTACAAGGAATAGGTCTTTCTACCTGAAAAACAGGAGGGGAAGGAAGAGGCTTCCAACCCGTCTTCTGATGACAGCTGGTGTTAGGTCCCAGTGTGCCTATCTAGGGCTAATGTAGACAGTCACAACTGCAGCAATAATTCACCAATATAAAGCACCATCAGTAAATCTCCTGCCTAAAGCCCAACAGCAGCAATCAATGGTTTAACATATGCAGGAGATTGGAGGGGGGGGGAAAAAAAAAAAGAGAGAGAGAGAAAGCAACTTAAAGTAGCCTTAGAATTGATCCTCCAGGCCTCTGTCCTAAGCACAAGCCTTTCCACTGCATGTGTGCTGAGCACAGGATCATCTGTGGCGGAGTCCATGTTAACATCAGGAAAGAGGGAGATAAAGACAGATTTTTAAATTCATCTTACTTTGCATTACATCCTCATGTATGTGAAAAATCCAGCTGTTATGTATCACTCAGATCTTTGCAGGCAACGCAGCACAAGGCAAATCAGTGTAATCCACTGGAAGGAGATAATCAGCTGAACAGCCATTTCTGCATGTGCTGAGCACTAGCCTGGTGTCCCTTTCCCTGGGGCTAATGGGTCAATGCTCTTGCTTGCATCCTCCCATTTAGGTAACAGCTGGAAAAATGGGGCTGTTTAGGCCTTTCCTGCAGGTTTCCCTGCCTGAACACGTCTAATATTGGGGTTGACAGGACAGCTCGTAATCCCATCTTGTCTTTCGATTCTGGTTCCTGACCTCTGGCTTTTGGGTTTGACTCCTGATTTCTTGTTTCAGTTTCTGTTCTGTGGCTTTCATTAACCACCTTGACTCTTACAGTGATCAGCTGGATGGGGAATTTAGCAAGCAGTGGTCAGTACGGAACACAGAAGATACCTGTGAAAGATGGGGAAAACCAAATGTATGTTCACTGGCAGAGCAGAAAGAAGGGATGAGTAATCAACACCATCAAGAGCAATAAAGGACAAGAAACTACTTCTTGCCAGCACAAAGAGATGGTGTGGACAAACAGTAAGAAATGGGTCACAGAAGCTGTGTTTAGTTTCAGGGATGTGGAAGTAAAGGAAGTAAAGAGGATAAAATCATAGTAATCAAAACAAGAGACATTTAGGGCCCATATAAGCATATTTTAGTGTCATGAAAGGAATGAGAAACCTAGATTTTATAGGTGTTGTATCACAGGAAGGATTACGGTATTATCAAGGGTGAAACATACTGAGAATGTGGGGGAAAGTCATTAACTATACCTGCTTTCCATTAATTTCAGCTCAAAACTTAGCCTCTACTTGCCATGAGTTACTTTGTGTTTATCTCWGAGAAGCTACAAAAAAATGAAGTTGACAGAATAAGACTGAAAGTCAAAGAAAATAGGAATGAGCAAAGAACAGATGACAGAGCAATCAGTGAGCACAGTAGACCTATGCTGATCTAGAAAGTCCTAAAGTAGATGATTCCCATGTTGTGTAGGATAAGACTTAATCCAAAACTACCTATAAATTTCCCCTCCTCCAATCTCCATCTCCATTTCTTTGCCCACACAGCACTAAGGTCCACCACTTACCATAATCTCTGAAATAATCAATTCCCGACCTCCTTCAGTAGGTCTCACAGCAAAGCCATCTCCTCCCAAGCTGTCTTTGCCAGCTCATCTCCTCAATTTTCTGCATAAATGCATGACAGTAAAGGTCTTCTTCCTGTACGTGTTAGCTCTATCTTTCACTTTGAAATACTAAACCGTTTAGGGCAATCCTCTAAAGGCTTTGTATTTAGGAACTGCATGTCTCCCCTTGCTTGTATATTTTTAGGAAACCTGACTTCTGGTACAACTGACCTATTTCTCAGCTATGTCTTTCGATTGCATCTGGGATATGTCAGCACTGGTAGAGGTAGTTTAGCAATGTCCAAGAGGAGATAAATTGCGCTGGCAACAGAAGAACTATCTGCACCATATTCTACGTGTAATACACATGTTAACATGTATTATGTATAGCTAACATTTTCCACTTCCTTCTCTTTAATATTTAAAATGTCTCTGTAATACAATTCTGTTCTAGTTTCCTTATCCTGCCTATGTTTGATAACATCTGGAATAAACCATGGTCCTCTCAGCCTTTTTTCCTGTTATGTTCAAGTTTCCTCCCTTCAAACTCTTTTCTAACTCTCCCCAGCTGCAACCAGGTTAGTGGGGGAGGGAAACCCATGACAGTCAAACATAGAAAGTACTTAGTGAAAACAAACAAGGTTGCTAAGGAACAGTAAAGATAAACTCAAACCCACAAAATCCAGGAAATAGAAGGGATTTCATACGCTCCTCTTAAACACACGGCTCATTCCCCTCTGTGCTCACTCTGTCATTTTATGTTACCACAGAGCTAAGGCTGGGATTATCCTTGCCCAGGACTGATTCCCAAAAGCATGGGAATCGCAAGAAGCTGGTACATAGTGTTGTTCAGTAACATCTACCTGTCTCTCTTCCTACTTTTTTTAAATTGTACCGCACAAAAAGAGCCAAGTAAATTCATAGCACAGGTAAACTATAAATTCTCTGTATATCATTAATTATGTTACCTTTAATTATGGTAGCCTAGTTAACAGTAGCAATGAAGATGCCAGCAGCACAGGCTGCCAATATAAGCATACAAACTGAGGGTCCCTAGAGGGCACAGATCGTATACCCCCTGCCATTGCCATCATGCCGGCTAGACTAAGTGCAGGTTTGAGTACTGCTTTGTCACCGCCCCTCCATTTTACTGCACAGACACAGCCTCAGGAGTCACACTCTGCCTGCAGGGATTCTCCTCCTGGGACCAAACTCATTCCTAGGCTCAAGCCCCTAACGAAAGCTACCCCAGTGTGTTGGGAGGTGAGAGGAAGAAGGATAAAAGGAAAGGGCTGAACATGTCCATCATGCCTTGCCCACGCCACAGGGACCCTGCAGCCTGGCAGGCTCTGGGAGGAAGGGGTAATTCAGGCAACTTGAGCCCCTTTCATCAGCCACGCTTTGAGCGCAGCAGGTTCTGTTCCCCAGCTACCCTGCAGCACCTGACAAATTTCCTCACACTTTGAAAAACTGTGAGAAATAAGAGCATGCCACTAGAAAGGTGTTATATTTAGCTCCAGTATCTCCATTCACCTTGAGTTAAATCAGATACTCAAAATGTAGCAATCAGCTCTGATGCAGAGGTGCGGTTGTACATGCTGTACGATTTGAAATCGCATTAGCCACCACTCTTGTGGCTTAATCATTGCTTCACAGCAAGGTTGAAACTGCCCTGAAAGAAAAGTGGTGAGCTCAGTTGCTAATTTGGCTCTATCCTGTTTTCTCACATGGGATCAGAGCGGTTCATACCTTCCATGAGAACAAAGCAAGCACTTCCACTTACTTCCCACTTAAAGTTTGCACCAAAATGCCGCTGCTTTGATGAATACAAATAATTTATTAGAAACAGAGCAAATTCGAATCTTTACTAACAACATAACTTGAAAGTGATTAGTATGAAAAAGCACAGCCAACCCTATATCCAGGAGACTTTCCTCTTGCCTTGCATAGCTAATTTTTTTTTACTGGTAAAATATAGTCATGTGATGGACAATATACAAAGAATAAAAGGGTATTCACAAAAAACAGACATAGGTGTGGGACACCAGGCACCTCAGGGTCCACCTCTGGTCAGCAGAGACGAAAGAGCCTGCAAAGGGTGAGTTAGTGCACCTGGGTCCTCTGGTGAGTGATTTCCTGTGCTCAGGGGTCCTGCATGTCTCTCGAGCTGGGCAATATCCACAGGGGCAAGAGACTCAGTTGTGAGCCAGTGCAGCCCTCACCTGTCTGAGCTTCCTCTTCCTGCAAGGAGCAAACCAGCAGCAACACTGAATGAAATCAAAAGCAGAATGCAACAGCCTATCTCTGAGAATTATTATCAAATAATTAAGTCTCACTTTTTGCATGAAGATGTGACAGGATGTTGATTCAGATTATTTCCATGACAAACAGTTTTTAAACACCAAATTAAGCACCAAAACTAGCTTCCAAACCAGGAAGATTATTATTGACCAGAAGTTCTTAAAAGGCAATATGTCTTCTATTACCAAACGTAGCTTTCAGCCAAAAGTGTAGCAACTTGTATTTTGCAAAGATAYAGTGGGAAATGCAAATAGGTAACTTATGCAATTAGCAATTTCTCAAGCACTTGGTTATAGACTGGAGAAAAGGAACTAGAGACAGCAGTACAATTTATTTTGCATAATGATGCAAAATAAAAATATTTTTAGGTAATAATTTGAAGACATATATATGTCTTAACTATGTTTCCTCAAAAAGACCCTAAATCCTTGAAGCCCCTTGGTTGTCACACTGCTAATTTTATCAAACCAGCACAGCAAGAGCATCACGTGGCATTTACACAGCTACAATTACGACTCAGCTCTCACATAAGGAGAGCAAACCTGCCCAACAGCTTCCATTGGGGATGCAGTAGACAAGTAAAAACAACAAGCCACCTACGTGTTGAATACACTTTGAGAAAACCAACAAGAAAAGATGAAGTATTAAAAATGTATAAATTGTGTTCAGGATATACACTTTCATCATTAATTATGCTGCAAGCATAGAGTAATAGCTTCCAAAGAGACAAACAGAAGAAAAAAAGAGCTAGTTTTTTATGTTCCAAGATTTAGAACAACATACTGAACTCTGAAACTGTTTTCCCCTTTAGCTGAGTCTAACTGACTCTTTGCCAGCTCACTTAATCACATTGACTCTTGGGCATAAACTTAGGAGGGAGGCAGATCTCAAATCCAGGTAAGACTTGTACCTTTCATAGTTTTTTCACATTCTGTAAAAAGGAGCACGGTATACTTAGATTAGTAAAATGACTAAGTTACCTTTGCCCCTTCCATTCTAGGCACAAATCAAGCATTAAAGATTGAAATTCAAACCATAAAGGTTTCATTTATGCCCAAAGCAAACATCAGGTACTTTGCTACCATAGTGATGAACATAGTAAAAACACCTTAATCACTCCTGATTCTGCAAGAGTAAAGTAGGGCTTGGTGCAATAGTTGAAGACAGAGTCTGGCCTCTGACACAGGCACATATATTTTAAGAGTTCACACTTAAAGAAAATGTTTTATAGTTTATTGAGTATTGCAGTTGTGCAAAAACTGAAATACATAAACAATAAGTGAACCCCGAAGTCATGTTGCTTAAACTATGCATATACACTACTTTGGTCCTGGACAGAATTTTTAAGATGAGTTGATTGACCGAGGGTTTCCAACACAACAGCCATAAAGCTGTTTGGGAAATGAGTCACCTGCTTGACTAGCATATGTTTGCTAACACCAATAGAATAAATATTCAGCTTTGGAAAATCAAGTGAGTTGTATCACATCACTTCTTTTAATAACCAAGTTCCACTTTAAAGCTCAGTGTTCCTATATTCACTTTCAAATGACAAGTCATTAAAAAGAATTTTTTATAAAACTAAAGCCAGTTGCAGCTGAATCTTCCATGTCTGACATAGGTATATTACAGCATATATACTAAATTTGAAGGTATGAAGAGCTTTCAGAGCTGTTCCAGATGATCAAGCTGATTTTGTTTTCTTGGGACTAATCCCACCATCTTCTTCAACTGACTTCTCTGCTGGCCTCTTTTTTAACCCTTTCATTTTCCTCGTCTGTAGTTTACCAAGATCTTGCTTCTGCATGTGGATTCGACCATAAGCTGTACCAAAGACATCAYGAGAGATATTCTTTTTCTTCTTAGCCTGTAAGATAAGCACAACATTAGCATTCCTGAGGAGAAAGTGGCAGTAGCTCTCACTAGAGACCAGATATCTGGCCTCACCACCACCACATTCACCAGTAATTAAACTTCCAAATTAAGTGTCTAAAAGCAAGGCTGCATACATTGTTTCCAGCTTAGAGATTAAGACTTCTCCCATTCTTACATGTTTTCAGAGGAGTGTTTTTATGCCAGCAGATCACCACCACAGTGATGTGGCTTTAGAAATATCAGCTGACCTGTACAGAAGCAAACTTTGGTTGGTTATCATACAATAACTAATACTTCAGCTCTTGATCTTTTTACAGATCTATCTATGATGTAATATACACCCTAAGGTACCTACCTTCAGGGCTTTGGGTTGTTTTAAAGACAGCTTATAAAGGTCATCTGAAGCTAAGTGTGTTCTCCTCATAACCAGATCTAATGAAGGTCCCATCTCTTCCAGTTCAATTCTTGGTATTTTACAGCCAGATTTCTTCAGAAGCACTCTGGAAGAGAAAAGCAACCAAAATCAACATTGCCCTCTGTGATAAATCTATATCTGCCTTTCTAAAGGGCAAGTTCAATCCTGTAATTGAGAAGACAATCAAAAACAATCGCTACTGCTGATTATTGAGAATTAAATCTGTTCCATCACAATTTGAATGCACCCAAAATCCAACCCGGATAAGGTCACTTTTTTAATAAGATCAGTACTATCAGTACTACTATCGAAACTCAGCTCCAGTACTCTAAAAGCTGTATCATTCTGCAAATTCAGAATAGCCCTCTGTGTATTATAGCTTATAGCAAAATATCCAGAGCCCTAACCCAGAGGGTAGCTTTTTTTCTTTTTTAGTGTTTTTAGAATGAGACTGTATTAGGTAAGAGTCATTTTATTGTAAGAGAAATTATAAAGTAGCATGGAACACAAGCTATGAATGCTCACAGCCTGCTAAGGAAAAGCTGTGAGCCATTAGAGTGAACACCACTGATTGGTGATCAGAGATACTGCCTTGTCCTGTCTTTTCACAGAATCACAGAATCACAGAATCACTGAGGTTGGAAGGGACCTCTGGAGATCATCTAGTCCAACCCCCCTGCTCAGCAGGGTCACCTAGAGCACATTGCACAGGATTGCATCCAGGCGTGTTTTGAATATCTCCAGAGAAGGAGACTCCACCACCTCTCTGGGCAACCTGTTCCAGTGCTCTGTCACCCTCACAGTGAAAAAGTTTTTCCTCATGTTCAGATGGAAGTGTCTGTGTTTCAGTTTGTGCCCATTGCCTYGCATCCTGTCGCTGGGCACCACTGAAAAGAGTCTGGTCCCATCCYCTCGACACCCTCCCTTCAGATACTTGTACACATTGATAAGATCTCCTCTCAGCCTTCTCTTCTCCAAGCTAAACAGGCCMAGCTCTCTCAGYCTTTCCTCATAAGAGAGATGCTCCAGTCCCCTAATCATCTTTGTGGCCCTTCGCTGGACTTGCTCCAGTAGTGCCACATCCCTCTTGTACTGGGGAGCCCAGAACTGGACGCAGTACTCCAGATGTGGCCTCACCAGGGCTGAGTAGAGGGGGAGAATCACCTCCCTCSACCTGCTGGCAACACTCTTCCTGATGCACCCCAGGATACCATTGGCCTTCTTGGCCACAAGGGCACATTGCTGCCTCATGCTTAACTTGGTGTCCACCAGCACTCCCAGGTCCTTCTCCACAGAGCTGCTTTCCAGCAGGTCAACCCCCAACCTGTACTGGTGCAYGGGGTTATTCCTCCCCAGGTGCAGGACCCTGCACTTSCCTTTGTTGAACTTCATGAGGTTCCTCTCCGCCCACCTCTCCAGCCTGTCCARGTCTCTCTGAATGGCAGCACAGCCCTCTGGTGTATCAGCCACTCCTCCCAGTTTTGTATCGTCGGCAAACTTGCTGAGGGTGCACTCTATCCCTTCATGCAGGTCATTGATGAAGAAGTTGAACAAGACTGGACCCAGTACTGACCCCTGGGGGACACCGCTAGCTACAGGCCTCCAACTAGACTCTGTGCCACTGATCACAACTCTCTGAGCTCTGCCATTCAGCCAGTTCTCAATCCACCTCACTGTCCACTCATCTAACCCACACTTCCTGAGCTTGTCTATGAGGATGGTATGGGAGACAGTGTCGAAAGCCTTGCTGAAGTCTAGGTAGACAACATCCACTGCTCTCCCCTCATCTACCCAGCCAGTCATTCCATCATAGAAGGCTATCAGATTGGTTAGGCATGATTTCCCCTTGGTGAAGCCATGCTGACTACTCCTGATCACCTTCTTTTCCTCCACATGCGTGGAGATGGCTTCCAGGATGAGCTGTTGCATCACCTTTCCAGGGATGGAGGTGAGGCTGACTGGCCTGTAGTTCCCCGGGTCCTCCTTCTTGCCCTTTTTGAAGACTGGGGTGACATTGGCTTTCTTCCAGTCCTCGGGCACCTCTCCTGTCCTCCATGACCTTTCAAAGATGATGGAGAGTGGCTTAGCAATAATGTCTGCCAGCTCCCTCAGCACTCGTGGGTGCATTCCATCAGGGCCCATGGATTTGTGGGTGTCAAGTTTGCTTAAATGATCTCTAACCCACTCCTCCTCCACCAAGGGAAAGTCTTCCTCTCTCCAGACTTTCTCTCTTGCCTCCAGGGTCTGGGGTTCCTGAGGGCTGGCCTGAGCAGTAAAGACTGAAGCAAAGAAGGCATTCAGTAACTCTGCTTCAGTCTTTACTGCTCAGGCCAGCCCTCAGGAACCCCAGACCCTGGAGGCAAGTTTTTCCATTTGAATCTCTGGCTACAGCCCATTACCTGTTTTACTTTGACAAACAGCTGAGCAAGGAGTGTCCTAGAAACCAGTCTGAGCACAGACTAAGTTTACAAAGTGTAATACAGTACTCAGAATTCACCAAGTCAAATTCACAATGCCTTACTAATCTGAACATGTGAAAGAGCAGTCCTCCCAGCTAGGAAGAGAGCTCAACAAGGAAAGAGGCAGTAGACTTAGGGCTTAAAGTGTTTTCCTTCTGCTATATAAGTTATTCTGTGTTGTGCTCAAAAAACCTCTAAACACTACATGTTTTAAATGCAGCAAACTATTGCTCAAGGCAGTCCAATGACACAACCACAGGCTAAATTTCGGGAAAAAGCTGACAAGCATACAAAAAAAAGCAAACAAATAGGTAAAACACATACTCACTTATAGCTTCGCATATAAATTTTCCCATCTACAGCTGTGAAATGCAGAACATATTCTAAACCAGCCAGACGAATATTGGGCACATTAGGACCTCTGAAGAAATCTGAGAAAATATTTAAATAGAATAAATGCCAGGTTTCCTGACTGAAAATCAAATCAACAGATGACTGTAACAAATTGGCTTATTTTAATAATGGATCCACACCACTGTGGTGATGTGAACTCCTCATCTAGATAGATACGAAGTAAGGCTATAAATAGATTCAGCTTTTCTAGAGCATCCAATATGCTTAATAGGAACCTCACGCAATAGTCACTGCTTAAAACTGCAGCCCTGCCAAAACACAGGAGACAACCTCAACTTTACAGGTGTTAGTTGTCTTACTGAGTTCAAACAAATTCCTCTGGGGTGAAACCAAACAAATGTAGAAATCCTGACAGGAACAGGCCTTCCCAGCGATAATTTGGTAGCAGTATAAATGCTACCTAAGAACAAGTGCAAATATACTTTCAGAGTACTAACTTAGTTTTATTAAACTAATTGGGATAATGGCATTGCCTATTCTTCTAAATCTTCAGCTCTAATGTCAGAAAAAAATAAATGCATCTTATTTAGTGTTTAGGCCAAGTCATGCTTAGCTAAATATAGATTATTAGTAGAGAAAAACTGATAGTTCAGATAGCTATTTTAAGACAGCATTCAACAAACTCATACCTAAGATTCTTAATCAGAGCCAGATTTGGAAAAGCACAAAGAAGTTATCAAAACCAGTACACAATAAAAATTATATAAAATAAAAAAATATACCATATAACTCTGTTTTGACTACTCCTAGTCTTATCTATATTTTCTTTTACGGACTTGGGAGAAAAACAGTTTTGGTATAGCCTTTCTTTTATATCTCCCCCCATGGCCAAAGCAAGCATTTTTGTTCTTTGCATAAAGCAGCATTTCCATTACTGCAATTAGTATTTTCTCTATTTAATAAACAATACATGTCTATAAAGAAAGAAGCTTAAAATATTTGCTTAGTTTGCAGAGAGAATACTCTGGATTAACTATAAAATGAATGAATCACCTCTAGTCAGGTTCCTATATCAGGCTATGAAAAACACTGGGCAACCAGAGAGCTTGCAATACGCACAGCAATCTGTCCAACACAGGCAGAGGGTGGAGGAAGAATGCGACCTTGACTGAGGGAACAAGGTGTGCTAATAAACATGACAGGGCAACACTGAAATATTGGAGAACTGCTAACAGCCGTAAAACACATCATTCTCTTCCATTCTGTCCCATTTGCAGATTCCTCAGCTAGTAGTCTCTTCCTCTGCTACCTTTTTTTAAAAGGGTATCAGCACTGGAATGACATCCAAAAACAAAGTCTTACTGGCAGATATCAGCTGGAGTCTAGCCAAAAAATTTTCTAGGTCAATTAAATACTCTCACTCTTCCTCCCCTCCTGGGTTGAGCTTGTAGCTAAAGAAAAAGTTACAAATAAAATATTTTGTTCACTTCTTGCATAAATTTTCCCTCTGACTAGGTTCTCTGTGGGTACACAAGCTTACATTTACAGTGGTTTTACTGGCAACATCTCTCTTTGGTATTTTCCTGTGGCATCATACATCTTTTTACCCACAGGATGATCTCCTCCAGACAAACGCAGGTGGTCAGGAATTTCTGTTTCCTGGCAATGTTCAGCAGCTGCAGAAACCTCCCACTTCAGTGTACCCACAGAGCCTAATTTTTTTAATGTACTCTTAATTTACAACTCTTGCCGTGGTTGGACTAGAGACCTTGTTTTCTCCTGTCTTTCCATCCTAGTTCTTCCCTCCCCTTGTGTTTAACATGTTTCCAGGACTTCTAATTTAGTTTTTCCTGCAGAGAGCCTTTCTATTTCCAGACTGAATTCCTAAATTATTTTGGAACATGAGAACACTTCTTTTTGCATTAGTTCATATGCAAAGGCTGGTGACACCGTAGCCTGCGAAGCTGCAGTTACCACTAGAGGAGCTCAAACTGTTCCAGACTTCTTTCCCAACCATTCCCCTTCAGGGCTAGAAGGAACCCACAAATCTTTGAGACGTTCAAAAAATCTGTGCGAGGAAGGTAAGACGAAGAACAACCTGATGCTCAATATAGAAATTGTACAGGCATCCTTAAAGCCAATGTTTTAAAAAGTATATAAGCAAGCCAGGCAGCAGCTGGTCATTTTTAAGACAAAAGTAGGACCCAATAACAGAACTAGCAAGCAGGCAGCTTTGCAAGAGATGAAACATTTTATAAATATAAGCACAAGAAGTTATGAGAATTTCATGAACTGCATTTAAAGGACATATAACATAAATGGATTCCTAGACTACCACCTCACTAGGTAATGAAAACCAAATGAAGAGAAAGAACAGGATGTCTTTCAGGTCTCTAAAGAAAAATGCAGCTGCCGTTTACGTCTCCTAAACAACTTGTTGCACCTCACAATATAAGTGGACTAAAGGGTTTGGTTGCCATGAAGATGCTCATTCACTCTTGTCCTCCATCCCTTGCCTTTAATTCTACAAGGAAACTGCTGTAGGATGATATTCCAAACACACATAAACCCTTTTGATAGTACAAAAGCAAATGAAAGCTTGGTTGTTCAGCAGTATAGTCAAGGTAATGCTGCTGTGGCAGCAAGAAGCTGTTAGGTACCTAATGTTCCCTCCGGAACCTCAACAGTACTGCTACAGTAACAAAGTATTTACTGCTGTTACAAAGACATTTTTCTAACTTTCTAAGCAATAGAGTGGCAGCTTAAAAGCACTATCTTTTGCAGGAACAGAAAGAATCAATTCTTCCATATCAGTTAAGAGCAATTTTGAAGCAGGTCAAATTATTACCTGAATTATTTTAACTGGTTGCTGGTATCTTCGAGCCTTTACACTCCTTAACCTTTTCTTTTGTCTATTGTTTTGCATCTAGGTATTTCATAGAAATCAACAGAACATTAAGACCTGGAGTACTTGGAGTACATTCAACAAGAAAAATTGGATGTTTGAGTACGTCTGACTGCAGACATTCATTAAAGGCAAATTAATAGGAGGAGAGAGGACAGATGAACAACAGAAACAGAACAGGAAAGACCAATTAGTCATTTGGCAACTATCTAATGATGCCCTATCCTCCATTTAAGGTATCAAGCTGTTTCTGGGGTAACCTCAACTGTATGAGCACACCTGGATGCCAATCACCAAAAGTGTGTGGACATCTTAACAGATACACTTTAGAAAATAATGCACGTGCTTTCTGCAATGTAAATATTCATTTACATTGACACAAACATGCAGTATTAAAACTCATGTATCTTCACATTCAATATTCGCCACCTCCAAAGATCTATAAGCAGAGTTATTAGCCTTTTATCTATACTAAGAACTAATCAGATGTATTAAAAGGATGCAAATTTTCTCCCCTCCTTCTTCCTTTTCAGTTTCATTCCAGATGAATCAACATGCTCTAGAGAATTTTAACAGTGAGGAAAATCTCATTTCTAAGGCGTGTTTCTCAAGCAATCTCTATCTGTTTGCCTAGAAAGGAGAGCCCCACCAATATTTATTTTATATGAAAGGGAGATCTAACAAAGCTGTAAGATTCTGAACTGGTGCAACCCCAGAGGGGAGCTGAAGAAAAAAGCCTGTTCTTATTGTGCAGCTTCACTATTTTATTAGAGCTTAAAAAAAAAAAAAAAAAAGGAATCTAGTTTCAGGAAACCTATTAAAAAGCAAAAAAACACGACCCAACTTCTAAATCHAGTTTTACTGAGCAAGGCACATTTTTGCAAGTATCAGGAGATACTGTATCATACAACCTCTAAGTTCCCCCGAATTATCCTAAAAAAAATGTATAATCTTTTTTTAGTTCCCCAGAATTCAATGATAAACCCCACAACATGCTTTATCTTCCTTGAGACAGGAAAAAGCTTTATGCCATTTTGTTTACACAGCTCTGAGCCTGCCTTGAAGTTTTGACACAGCTATAATCTAGCTAATTTTTATTGCACATGCTCATTCCAAATACTCAAATCAAAGGTGCATTTGTTAGAAACGGTCAAATTTCTAACAGAAAACACTTTCATTATGAAAACACAGGCTCAATTATACTGATTTGACTTTTTTCTGAAAGCAAAAACATCCACTTTCTTAACTTAATCCACTTAATTCAAAGTTAGATACTTCAAAACTATTATTTGGTTAGAAAATTGATGATCCACTGCAAGTACAAAGTAAAGATTTTTGACAATGTCCGAATTTTCCCCACAACCAAAATTATGAATTTCGGTGAGCACAAAGTTTCAACTTCAGACTCTTTTAGGCCATTTTTCCCCTCTATCCTTTTAAGTATCAGTCATGATGATTAGTTCACTTTGACTTCACGTGACATGAAATTTACAAATGCCACTTCTTCCATGTTTTCTTTCAGTACTGAACATGAGCAACCATTTATTGACAAACCAACATTTCCTAACAGATCCTATGGCTACAGCTTTATGCAATCCCACTGCTCAATCAATCAAAATACTGACCAATAAGAAGGCTTTTCAGTCTTCTGTATTCTTCATTTAAATCAAATGTGTCACCAGCAAATATCAACATAGGTTTTGTTCCTTCAGGACATTTACTGTTCTATGGGATAAGAATTTTAAAACAAAACAAAAATTCAGACCACATTAGGGAGCATATTATTGACTTAATGGCTATCTATTCAACATTCAATGCAGAATTGTTGTGATTTATGATCAATATGGACAGACATATATAGACTCTTCTTAATTTTTTTTAATCTAAATTTTTTAATTTGGAAGGATTTTGTTTGTTAGACTCTCTACTGTAAAATACTGGAGATAACACCTTGCAGTGAAAATAAAAGTGAATTTGACTGCAACTACTAACAAGAAAACTACAGTCGGAGGTAAACAAGTTTGCTGTACTTCTGACCAAAGAGTACATGGGGAGGACTAAGATGACAGTTTAGTCAATCACCTAATCATAATTTTGGTACCAACAAATACAATTACTTGACTACAGTTTCCATGCTACAAACAGAATTATGAAGATACATACTACAATCTGACTTCAAGGGGAAGGTTCACCTTTAAAAAAGGTAATTTCTTCACTATCCTCCTAGACTGTGCCTTCAATTTACAGGCTGTGCTGAAAATGAGGACCATACTTATTTTTGCAGTGTATGAACTGCTTGGTACAAAAATAYGCACACATGAAATAGGGTTATTTCGGCTAAACTAAAACATAACATGGCCATAATAAAATAAATTTTCTCTGGGTTTAAATAATCAAGATGTTAGCCCTCAGTCTGAATCAAATATAGTTCCCTGGAAACTGGCATTTGTGTAGTACTGAAGGCTACAGAAAGTTTCAGAATCGTCTCACAACTTTATAAATCACCGTCAGAGTGACTCTTGCTGGTTACAGTTTGGAAACACTTTACCCTGGCACAAGCACTGCTTGCTGAAAGAAACAATCCTGTTGTCATGTTAATCCATCTTGGAACCAGCAAATATGGTTACGTGGTGAAGGAGAGAACTGATCAGGCTGGAAAACAACCTCTCCCCTCACCACTGGGTTGTTTTCTACCAAATCAATTCTCCACAACATTTTGCTGTATAACTGCACAAACCTTTTGGTCAGGACATGGCTACAACAGAGGTGCCTCTTTTGGTGACTGCATCACCTTCTGTTTTTTTAATAGAACTTCAATTTTAAAAGCAAAGTCAGTTTATATAGGAACTTTAGGAACCTCCCAAGGGCAGAATCTGACTGARGAGCTTCATAAATATAATTCAGTAAAAAAATATATTAGGAATAAACCGAATCTAGAAAAAGAATTTGTAAAGAATTAGTAAGCATACAACAATGCTCAAAACCAAAAAACAAACAAACAAAAAGCACAAAAATAACATTAACGTACACAAATTTAATAATCCTCAAACACTACATGAAACATTTTTAAAAGACCCTGTTATTGCTTTAAAGCACAAAAAATGCCAATGCACCAAAAAAACTACCAGTAGATGTCACCGAAATGCTTGTGCTGCTTCCCTTACCTTGACATCTTTCAGAGATACAAACTTCTCAATGCCTAGCTCAATCATATCTAAGACATGATAATCAAACATGCGACCTGTGAAGAAAAAAAAAGAAAATTCAGCCATTTAAATCTTTACTGAAAGCTAGACCTTTCATCCAATTACAAACTCAAGTGAGGCATGTTACCTATTATCAAATTATTAGGTCGCTTCTTGTTATGAGATCCGAACAGGAACAATGAACAATCCGATTTCTTGGAAAAAAATTCCTATCAATGGGGAAAGGAAAAAACTCATGAGTTCCAGTTTGCAAGCATTTAAAATATTTGGTGAAGGTGTATGTCACAAGCATACGAGTTTAGGAGCTCTTGATGGGAAGGGCAACTGCACTTACCAGAAAAGTTTTGAGCATCTCCAGGTCCCCATATACTAAAATTGACTACTGGATCCAAGTTTCAAATAATAATTCATTTCCTTTTTTATTTCCTAATGCTCTTACAGACCAAGCCAGGCAATTTTTTCCTGCCATTTTGTCTGTAACACCCTTTTTCATAATTCCTCATTATTTGTTTTTACATAAGGAGAAGTGGTTGAAGGTGGCTTACCTGAAGAGTACTGTAGTAAGTATTTAAGTTTGTAATGTCTCATTTGAGTTACTTAGCTAAGCTTCATGCAGTATTATAGCCTTGCCTAACAGCTTCTTAGCAATCAGTTAATTCCTTCAAAGGGAAGCCTAGGTACCTCTGCAAATTTCTAACATTCTCTCACTAGGGCATGAGAGTTCTGTTAGGGAGAACTTTCATGTCAATTTATTACTTGATTAAGATGGTGCTGAAAATCAACCTGTTAGAACCTGTTAGAGCGGTGCATCAAGAGCCAGTGTTACAGCAATTCTTTCTGAGAACGTTCAACTCCAAAGCCTTCGTAGGCACTGCTGCTTCTCAAGACAGTCCCCCTGTACATTAACAGTGGTTCCTAGGTACATCTGCACACACATGATTTATCCAGTACTTCCCAGAAGCACCAGAGTTTCTGTACCTGCATTTAGCAGCTGCAAAGCAGAGAAAAAGTCACAGGATCTCCTCCCACCCCAGGCCCCTGGGAACACCAGCAGCTGAGAGGCCATTGTTCAGGAGAACAATTTGTCTAGCCTGCAGCTCTTCCCTTTTGGGACTTCAGGAAACATTACCACTGGGAGCAATCCCAGGCTGGATGAATTGCACGTACAAAACAGTTCATCAGCGAGCTTTGCCACTGGGTCACTGAAAAATACTGACTCTAGACAGATCAAGAACACACCCAGAGGCCCCATGGAAGCACTCGCTCATACAGCTCTGTTAATCACTGCACTTTGATATCTGTAAATTCTGTAACAGCTGTATGATTTTTAATTGAAAGGTTGCAACAAACTCAAATGCCTCAAATGTATCCCACATATACTGCAACACCATATACACTGCAATACTGCCTCTATTCAACATGCCTGTAACCAAGAAAAAAGAAAAGCAGACTGATTTGACTTTCCATGCATTTCTAGTCTCCAATTATTTTTTGACACAGTTCTGAATGATCCATTCCATTTTATTGCCTTGGATTGTTTTCTGGTTATGAGAATTAAAGTTCTCTGCAGGACTCCTTTCAAAACATCAGAACAATTTTAGGTGCCATGTTTTTCCAGAAATTATCAAAAGTTCACATCAGCGGTCATCTGACGATCAACTGGTTCCTATACGACTATGAGAATAAGTCATTCAACCATGTGATTGTAAGGGGTTTAGTTTCACCAGAAAACACTGCAAATCTTGCCTTGCCGCCCACACTAATTTTCCATTCCAACACAATGTTCTATAGGATGGTTACCTTACTGTGCTTCACGGCGAGAACAGGACAGAAACATGTGCTGCAACACCTCAGCATCAATATCTGATGCAGATTAAGTATCCTTATATATCAGTGCACCTATGCTTCACCTACGATTCTTTTCTGTTCCTAGCACATTAAAAATGCTTTAACTCCACTGACCAATACAACTCCAGTAATTCTTTGGCACTTGCTGTCGGCTGCCTTCACTTTTTAAGAAAATTTGTCTCATTAAGGATCATTAGCTATCTCTCCCCTCCTCCTCCTTATTATTTACAGAGAAATTTTTAGACATGTTTTCCCTCTATTTTCTCAATAGTTTTAAGACAGAAAAGTGCATTTTTGCCTAGTGCGTATGTGATTTTTTTTGCATACACAGATTTATAACAACCTACTACAATACTCCAAAATTTCCAACTTCAGTGTGCATTTTCAGTAAGTTATTTCAACTAGTGCCTCACACTTTGGAAAGCTGATTCTTATTTTCCATGTGCAAATCAGCAGTGGCACACAGCAAACATTACCAAATCATGATTAGCGGAAACCAAACAGCTTATTCTGGGATAACTCAGTTTTCTTTGTTGCAAAATCACAACTGTACATTACCATCTCTTTTCTCCTGTTTTGCTGAAGGAAATACATATACTACATTTATGACYTAAAGAACATATTCCACTAGCTAAAGTAATGCTTTGATTAAATTGAGATGTTGTACTCTTGGGATTAGCCCCTCTATTTTTTGCCTTCCTGCTCATAAATAAACTTGACCTTAAAGTACAGGATCAAGACCAAATCCAGACAGAGGCATATCACTAAATGGATGTTCAAAAGAAAAACCCTCCAGGCCTCTGAAGAGCCACTTTTCCGACCTCACTGCAGGCCAAATATACGTATTTAACTGAAATTGTTCATTTTTCTGACAGTTCTTGTCTGAATGTTGGAATAGAACTCACAGCTACGATCTCATACTTGCACTGCTGATGCCTGTGTTTGTATGTGGCACTCTGCTGTGCTTTTCTTCCTCTATTCAAATATGATCAAGAGTCACAGAAAGCAATGACCCCTTCATTTAACTACTTTAACCTATGAACTCAGCAAACTGAAAAGGAGCTGTTCATAAGCTATGGCACTTTAAAGAACTGTTAGAAAATCAAAATAAAATCCTTTACTCTTCCTTTCATATCAAGCACTGTTACTTGTAACAGTGTTACACAATCCTAAATCTGTCAGTTTACAGAAACATGCATTTAAGGTAAGGAGAAAGTCATAACAACATGAGGATTCTGTCTTGCAGTCACTGGAAAAAAAATGCCAACTGACACCTACCTTCAGCTTATCCAGATTTCCTATAAACTTTATTTCTCAGCTAATTCCTCACAGAATAATGAAAAATTATCCTCCAATCAAGTTCTTCATGACTTTATAGCTGCAAAATCTCATAGGAGACCATTTGGCTTATACTTACCAATGATGTTTGATCCTCAAAAGGTCTGGTAATATTTTTCCTGAGAGGCAAAAAAAGAAGGAACAAAAACCCAGATAAGAATGCATTTTCTTCTCTTGTGACTTCCAGTTCTCTAATAACAAGATTCTGCATTCTGCTGGAAATTCCAGCATTAGAAGTTCAATTTCAGTTCAAACTGTAATCCATATTAATTCTGCCAGGTTTTCCTTAGTGCTGCCTTTGCCATTTTTAAGTGCTTTCCTTCAAGTTTCCTGTTTCCTGTGGCCTGACTTTCAAAACAACTGTTAGTGACACGTTAGGAACGTGCCTTTGCTTGTTCATCCAAAACACATTTAATTTAGATATTACAACTAGTGTTTGTGCATACTGGGCTCCCACTCCAAGCAAGACCTAGTTATCATTATAATCTGTAACTTGAATTTATAAGAATTGGGAAGAATAACTCCATCCTACTTAGTTGACACAGAATTTCACTAGCTGTTTGCACAGATCAGAATCAGGGAAGATGACTGTTCGAGTTTGCTGAATTCTGCTCTATAGCACTTGACAAAGAACTGGGCTCAATGTCAACACTGATCACTTGCAGCTTGTTCCAAACTACTGAAATTTAGGATGAATCTCAGTCACCTTCTGCAGCCCTTTCCATTTTTCAATGGTGCTAGCTTGCATCACTAATCCTGCTTTGAAACTACTGAATGCCATTTGTCAGAAGACTCAAAAATGTCAAAATGGGACCACTTACTTTTTATACAGTACAGCAAAAGGTTTCTTCACAGCATACTGCAAAATACACAACCAAAGTTAAACATGTATTATCTCTCATACATCTAAATGTACAGTACTGCCTTTTCTAAAACTCTATAATTTAGAAGATCACTTTAAATAAAATAATTGTTTGCGCAATCTAGACTAGAAAAGTCAGCTCAAAAGACCTGCTCACAATAAAACGCTCCAAGACTATAACACTAATTTGGTTCTCAGTTAATTGCAAAAGGACTTATTTCTAGAAACTAAGAACTGATTAAGTAACTAAAAACCAACTAAAATCAAAGCCATGTAAAAGAATCCTCCTACTTCTAGGGACATGAGGAAAAATAGGGAGTAAACAACCACCTGATTTTCAATCAGCATAGGATGGGAAGAAAACAACAAAGCAAGGAGAGAAAATAGGGTAGGAACAGCTGCAGTATTTTCAGTTATGGTGTTAGGAGACAGGATGTAGACATTGGATTGGCAAGCCTAAGTTTTGGGAGAGGCTGCATACATATATCCAACAAACTTACAATGTCTTTAAGCACTTCAGTCACTGTTAAGTTTGCATTTCCTCCTTTTATAAGCATAGCATTTTTCGTATTTTCTGTGAGTTTGGGTTCTCTCTTTTCAAGAAACCTTTTTGCTCTCTTAGTTTTAGGCTTTCTGTAATGATAAATGAACAGTCAAAAACTAGTATTAGTAACAGCATCTGACACTGCACAAAACAATAAAACAAAGGTCTGAACAAACCGTGTTTAAGTAACATGACTCTGATTCAAACTAATCCCAATCTGCAGAATTACAACTAGTGTTAAAAGTCCTTTCTGAGATTAGCGTGTTTTACTAACACACCTCTTCCACTCCTTCCCTCCAAACTAGCAAAGGTGGTTTTACAGTCCTGGCCTTTTTGGTTTCTGCCAATTTAGATTTTAAGGTGTAGCATATTTCCACAGACTACTGAAAGGCTGAAAGCTTTCTTTCGCACCAGCCCCTTCCCCAAGTCAGAGGCTGACACACGAGAACAAAATGAAGCTCCTTGAAGACCATCAGTGGYATCCAAAAGAAAAGCGGCAAAAGTGTTTAGGCCTGGCATATCTGTTGACACAAACCAGACACAAGCACCATGTATTATTCTAGGTGATGTACACCAGGCAGTATAAAGCCTGCTATAACCACTTTTCCTGTAATCTCAGGCTATAATAAAGAAAAGAAAGAAAGAAAGAAAAAGATTTAAGCGTAGCAGCATTTAGCATGGGCATACAAATATAATACAAATTAGTAACCACATGGCTTTAGAATCACATGTTTCTTCACTGGATAAACGCAAAGCTTTTCACATCTTCTGCATGAAGCACATAGTTATGTTTTTCTTTCTTTTTCTTTTTTAAACACAGGTACTTCAAACTACAAGTGAAAAAGAGCAAGTTCTTCCAGGTGAACAGAAATATGTATAACTCACTACCAAGGAAAGCAATCACCACAGTCCCTTTAAGTGACCAAGTAGGTAAGTGAGTAAGCCTTGCCACTAAAACAGATGAGGGGCGTTTGGTTCTCCTCCTTCCTGCACGTCTTCCCCATGCCTTTTCTCTCTGACAACCCCCCTTGCTTCGTCGTCCCCCCCCCCCCCCCCC
>NW_020448630.1:1295321-1349175 GCF_003343035.1 Apteryx rowi
GGCTGGAAGCGCCTCCCCTGACGTCACGCCCGCCAGGCGGCGCCGGCGGTGGCGAGCATGCGCGGGCGGGCCGGGGCGGGGCTCGGTGGTGCCGCCGCGGCGCCCCGAGCTGTGGGGCGTTTAAAGCACGCAATTTCAAGCCCAAGTTCTCCCCAAATTCACTCATTTGGAAAGCCCAGTGGACCTGTTACGATCAGGGAACACGGACCAAACGCAAGGGATTTATTTCTGCCTGAAATGCCTAACGTTTGTCAGCATCACTTTTAAACTGATACCTAGTCCCGCTCTAAAAGGCTTCAGGCTAGTTCAAAGGCTGCAGGCCTTCAGTAAGTTGTTCAAATGGTTATACTGCATTTGCACTGCAAATAGTAGTTTGAAAAACTGAAGGTACAGGAAACCCAAAATACATAAAATCCAAAGAGTTATAGCAGAAAAATCCCTATTCACCTGTATCTAACTCATGATGCAAGCATCTCTTAACCTTCCTGTAAGCTAAACGGATTCTCAGTGTTTAAGTCCAGTTTTCTCTGAATCTTTCCCCAAGGCTTTTTTTTTTTTGGATCTTATATTTAAGTACTAACACTGGAAATGGACACTGTTTTATTAGTAGTCTTAATGCCATATACACTGATAATTGTCACAATGTATGTAGCACTTAATACCACCGACAGCAAGTAGTCTTTGTGATGGCCTACATGCACATCTACAGACATGGACACGAACAATATAAAACAATCAGACAAGGGCGATTATTGCAGTAGTTCTGTATCCAGCTACCATTCTTATGCTGTACCCTTTTTATTCTAAACCTAAAAAAAYCCTTTAACTATACTTGAAAAAACCAACTTGAGCTTTTTTTTTTTTTTGGTGAAATCAGTAAAGCTGTAGAATTTGCTGTCAGCAGTGATGGATTCATAGCACCTGCTTTCTGGAAGGAAGGCTGAAAACTTGGGTAAAAAGCAAGTATGACTGCAACAGGGTTAATATTAACAAAAACAAAAGTTTTTGAATGTTATTTAGAATGCTTAATCTTCAAACATTATTATGAAGATGCTCATAGTTTATAATGTACAAAAAATGTTTAAAGAGATCAAATGCTGATTTCTCAGATAAACTAGAACAAAGAAACAGCTAYATACAACTGAAAGAAAAGGCTGCAAAAAGGTCAGAAACCAGTTCTGGTAGAATACTCCCTGTATGTAGTAAAAATATATATATACACACAGGGTGATAGATTTTGTAATCAGTAACAAAACATAAGAGGGAGTTGCTACGCTGCCATGTTGACAGTAAATCTGCGGAAGCACCTCTGCTCTCAGCAGCAGAAGATACAACTGCAAACACTTCCATGGAAGATCCATACCCAGGCTGGAGGGCATCCAGAACACCCTCCCTCTTCTTCCTCACCTTACTCCCTCCCTGCCCCCAGTGATCAGTTGTTTCTACATAGAAAAATGGAATAGGGGGATTGATGTTTTGAAACTGATGTACCATTTTAATGACTTATCTTTTCTGATCCTGTCCAATGTACAATGCTGGTGATGCCTCCTGTGACCTTTACTAATTAAAGTATTAAATAATTATACTGGAATTAAGTATGCATTTCCATCATCATAGTCAGTGTTGCAATTAAAGGGGGAAGGGAAGAAGGGTCAGGAAGAAATCATTTTATGTTAAAAAAAAAAAAAGTTTTTTAAAAAAAATTCTCATGACTACCATGTATTAAACTTCTATATGAAAATTAATATAATGGCAATATAAACAATGTACTATGTAATATCAATGCACAGACTAGGTGGGGACCATGACATAGTCATGAGAATCAGTGTGGAAACCACTGATCCATAGTTACAGGACCTTAGGCATAAAAACAAAACAAAACTAACCAAACAAACAAAAAGCTAGAGGAGATCAGAGCCAGGAAATTATTGAGGAAAAAAGCGAGACTTTCACACATTATAGTAAATAGAAAACAGGGAGGTGGGCAGGGGGAGGGGAGGAGAAGAGGGACATATGCGTCATTAAGATGCAGATTTCAGTTGCTGACAGATCCAACTGGACAAAGCCCTGAGCAACCTGGTCTGAATTCAGTGTTGACCTTGCTCTGAGCAAGAAGCAGACCTAGAGACTGCCTGAGGTCCCTTCCCACCTAAATGATTCTAAGATCAAACAGTCAAGGAAGGGGAAGAAAGATGCTACAGAAAACCCAAACTAAGTCATCTGATTTGATGAGTAACAATCTTACCAAACAGATAATTAAAAAGTTAGACTTATTTGAATTTTTCTTTCAATAAATGTGGTGCAAGAACAGACATAGTATGTGACTAATATGACACCAGGTGAAACTATACCTGAAAGCGTCGGAACTTTATTCCCCCGGCCCATTACAAGATGTCCCAGAYTGTACAATACAAAGTTTTTCCCAAGGTAGTTCCTTATTATGCAACTGCTTCCTCCTCTTCAGTTCTGAGGTAGAGATACATATATTTCCAATTTGCATTTTTAAAAAACAGATACGTTAAAAAAAACCCACCATGATCCAGACATAAGGACAATGTGCAAGAATACAAAGTCAGTTTTTCCACTACCAATTGCTCAGACAAATTGGAAATCAGGTCAAGACCTTTAAAATTGGTCCATTAACTCCACAAAGAAATCTTGAAAGTATCAGAGCTGACATCATGGTGGGCCATCATCTAAGGCAACACTTCTAGAAGGAAAATCCTCTGTTCCAGAAGCAGGGCTGTCAGGCAGAGGAACAGAGGCATCCATTTCCAAGCTGTGCTCCTTCTCCACATCACAATTCATGTCAGAATTTCCTCTGTCGCTCACCTCTCCCTCTGACTCTTCAGTCAATTTGTCCTGGGCCTGAGCCGACTCCTCAGAATCTTCCTTTTCACGCAGAAAGCTACAAATCATATTAGGCCTGCTGTARGAGAAATCTCTGTCCTTGATCTGTAACCACTCCACACCATCTGACACAAAGAAGAAAAATAGATATTAGTGACAAAAGCAGGTAGAGTTAACAGCAAATTTTTCTTAAGTTCACTGTTCCTTAAGGCTGAGCCAGACCAAAATTTAAAGAAAAGAAGCACTTAAGCTGGAAAGCAGTCTTTCAAGAATTAAGTCCAATACTAATTTTTGTGCTCAGGCATCAAATGGCTCACCATGGGGTTGACACTATTCATTTTCCTTGAAAAATAGGGCTAGGAGTCACAGAAAGATATTTGATTAGGAAAGATCAGTTTAAAATGGCAGAGAAACTTCCCTGTTGATAAATTAACAACAATATGCATAGGCCAAATCAACTCTACTCTATATTACACAGCAACAGGTTTCTATTTGCTGTCATTCAAGAAAAAAAGATACTGGAGTCACTGTTTGTGGTTCCCTGAAGTCAATAGCTCAGTGCCTAAAGAGCAGTCACAAGGGAGATAAAAATGTTAAGGATCTATTAGGAAAGTAATGAAAAGCAGTAACATCATTATCCTGAGATATAAAACATGCTATACTCATGTCACGAGTACTGTGTCCTGCTCAACCCATGCAGTAAAACTAGAAAAGAGAAGTTAGCTCTACATGGGAAAAGACAACCCCTCCCCCCACAAAAAAATCAAATCAATCAAGAACCCCTGACTTTTTTTCCATATGATAGAACTGTGATTTGAAAGCTAACTGCCATAAAAAGTGATGGAAGTCAAAAGTATAAACAGATTCAAAAAGTGAATGGACAAATGAAGAGGATAGAGCCTTTATGGACTATAGACATAGTTGTCCAGATGAAAACTCTTGCTCAGAATATTCATGAACTGCTGACTGCTGAACACTGGAAGGATATCCAAACAAAAGAATCACTTATGTATATGCCTTCCTCCTTATACCTTTCCCTGCAAGCATCTACTACTGGCCATAGTCAGAAACACAATACAGGGTTAAAATACCTTCGGTCTGATCCAGTATGACAGTTCTATTGTATTTAGGTGTCAGACACTATCCTGGAAAACTCTCAAAATAACTTATGTATCATTCAAAATGCTGAGAAGATGCAGTGAAAAGAATACAATATTTGTTCACCTAAATCTTAGTACATCTGGTAATGGGATAGGGAATGACATCAGAGATACTGTAAGAATTTGTGCCATCTCCTGAACTCAAGCATATCAAGCTCTTAGAACATGTATCCAACAGACTCCAAATGGAACTGGAATTCCCCTGTCCATTTAAACAGATCTTTAGGAGGTACATATTGTCAAGTCACCAGATGCTCTGGTTACTCCGTACGCACAGTATTAAGTTTCTGTCAAGTGACAGAAAAACTGTTTTTGAGCAAGTATCATTGCTCCCTGGAAAAAGAATTGGCCTTTATATTAAGCAGCCCATTTTCTAGTCTATTACACTTTAAAATTAATATTTTTTGTTATACTATCTAATCTAGTCTAATACTTAATTATACGGAGAGGAAAAATGGTGCATGGTATTGATAAGATGCTGACTTGCGATTACAGTTCTAGATGACATTTCACATTTTATCTTATATGAGCAAATTCCATCTGAGTACACCCTCGTTTAATGTAAAATGGCTACATATTCTTAAAATATGAAGCAGTACCACTGACTTGAGAGAAAGAAGCAACCAAAAGCAATAGGACATTGATAAAAGAATATTACTGTATGTAGTGGGATACTTTGTATCTGAATATGAAAAAGTACTGACTTCTATTTAAAGAAATACCATGGAAATAAAGCAAATGTACAAGCACTGAGTTCTGCCTACAGAACAAAAATCAAAATATATGGTCTGACAGGTATATCTTTGCAAGTAAGTTAAACTCAATTACAGTTACCTTTAATTCAGTAAGAACAATTCAGTTATAGTATATAAAACGTGGAACTTCTTACCAAGGATATTACAGATTTTAAACAATTACATAGACTCAAAAAGCCATTAGGCAAATTAATGGAAGTAAAAATCAATGAAGAACAATTACACACAAAGATATCACCTCTAACTTCAGAACCGGTCCCAAAACTTTTAGATGACAGAAAAATACACCAGGGAGTATCAGTATATGTTTGTCCTGTTCTTACACTCTTCTGTAGGCACCTCCTGCTAGCCACTTTCAGCTACCAGGCACTGCCAGGCCACTAGCAGGCAGGAGGAAGCTCTAGACTGGATCTGAGATGTCTTTTTGCTTGCTTGTTTGTTTTTTTAGGTGTACATTTGTTCCCCAAAGAAGACAGTTCACCTTCTAATTTTCTGCACACTCTTGACTCACACACTTGAACACTCCTAGCATAATCTATCAATGGATTATGTTCCCATGCATATCAATGTCTCTATGTAAGAAGGGAGGCACTAACCGACATTCTCTTCGCCTTCCTTCTTCTCTGTCAAAAGTGTCCGTGTCATATTCAATTTCTTCATTGTATGACACTTGTATTTCAACTGTAGCTTTTGGTTGCCTTCTGCATCTACAATGAAGAAAGGAGGAAAAAACAATTCCCAAAGTCTAATCATTATAGTGAATTCCAACACCAACTGAAACAAGATGATAATTGATTTTGAACCTCACAGGCTACCACAACAAACAGGAGATCAAATTATGTTAATTACCATGTTCTGCATTTTCTTCAAAAACCAGACAGGTTCCCAAGGTATCTATGGAAAACAAAGTAAGAGAGTCTTAGAGACTAATTTCTATCAGATATAGGTACTGCATTCACTGGGTACTTATGGGAATATTCGAATTTCTGGTCCTTTCTGAAGAGCCAGCATTTGGTAGCTACCTTACCAACTCAGAAACAGGATTATCAGGGTCATTGTCTGCAAGTCCCTACAAGGAAGTATTCCAGATCATTTTCTTCCCAATTTTACCACCACAAGGCAAATGGGAGAGCTATAGAATGCAGAATATGTCAATCCTGCTTACACAGGTCACAGTAATGCCCTGGAGTAAGCACTTACTATGTCCCACATTTTTCCCTCAGAAATACCAGCTGGTACAGCCCAGAGCCAGCTTTCAGGCATCCTTGCCAGTAAGTAATGTGGACAGACGGCTAATTTAGCACTGAACCCAGACTGGTGCTGCTCTACATGGTGTTACACAAACATTGCCTGAAGTTCAGCATTTCAAAGCCCAGAGTTCTCCAATTGCAGTGAAATTAACTAATGTTAAGAAAGTTATTTTGGTCATGTGAAAAAGGAGAGATAACATCCATGTCATTTTTCCTACCTTCATATTCTCCAGCAAAGACATATCTGTCCACTTGTAAAATGGGCCTCTCTGTCTCTATTCCCTACAAAAGGGGAGACAAAATTGCACATATGTCAGGTCTCTATCAGTCAAGGCAAGCTTCTTGATATTGGACCAGAGAAGATAGAAACAACAGAATCCAGATTAAATCATCATACATCAATTCCTTGAAAAGATGAGTACAGTGAAGGGAAAAAAAAAAAGGCCCCAAAATGCAACATAAGTTAACAACAGCAAAGTAAGTATTCCATCACACTGTTAATGAAAAATAAAAAGTTTCTTTTGGTACTAGAGAAAAATAAGCTATTCCAGATTGTAAAATTTTCCTCAAACTGTCAGCTTCATATGAAGTAAACGACATTTCTAAAACAAGATTTATACAAGCAGATGAAAGTTTTGCGAAGGCTATGATTTTACAGGTAGCCAGCAGACCCCTGAAAGAAGAGGAACGGAAACAATCAAATTAATACTTTTATTACATTTTAGGAACATTACTAAGTATCTTTAGTCATTACAATTGACACTGAGGTCTTTTGAACATCTGGAGAAAAAGAAAAGTTTTCTTTGTTTTTATGGGAGGCTTGGTTAAGCAGTGGTAGCAGCTGTTAGAAAGGGATTAGCGAATCTTACTGTAGAATCACTACTGTAAAACTGAAAACAAAATTATTTTCATGATGATTTTTCAGTCATCATTACACACGTTACTTTAAGTATAATAAGTTTAAAGAGCGTGCCTACTGATACTGTTCCACTACTACAACAAAACCAGCAATGCTGAACTGGTATAGATAAGTTCTAGTATGAAGAGAAAGGAGGAAGAAGGGAAAAAAAAAAATCAGTATACAGAGGACCGAAGAAGTTTAGATCAAACTGCAACCAGCTCTTATTGCCTCTAAAAAAAAATAGTTGTAATAGTAATAGTTCTAATAGTTGTAAATCAACAAACAAAAAGTATATCTATTTGCATGAAAAAAGAAGTTATTTTTTAAGCTCCACCTAATACAAGTTCCATAAACTGAGAGACTTTTGGAAAAGACAGAGGGTAGGAGAAGTCCAGCAAAAAGCATTACAGAATCCACTCCAGTGTCAGAAGCTTCTCTCATTACTGTGCACCTGCATTGTGAAAGTGTTGGAAATTGCTGTTATTTAGGTTTTTTTTAAACAGGGAGTGGGGCAACATGGCAGCATTTCTATCAGCTCATTCCCTTTCTCTGCAGTAGGGCCTCATGAGTTCTGCTGGCACTGAGCCCTTTCAAATATACAGGTCATGTTCTCATTATATATTTTAATATAAACATATCTAAAAACTACATTTTGCTAAAAATGTATGTCTGAACAGAATATATTAAGGTAAAATGTCTTTAAATAGTATATTATAAACATCAACATTATTCAGGTTATGAACATAAGCATATGCTAAAAGTTTTCAAGATGAGGGACTATGTGATAAATCTAAACACCCAAAGAGCATTACACAGTTTACAACAAATTTGTGCAATTTTCACTAGTATTTTTAACAAATAGAAGCATTTTTAAGATCAGTAAGATTTAAGCCTTGGGATTCTCTTTCTGCTGTGGAAGTTGAGAGTATCAGTAGCATTAAGCTAATACGTAGAACATGATTTTTTTACTACAGGAAATTCACAAAAATCCCAAAATTTTAGAAGTATGCAGAAGTAAGGTTTTTAATATTCAAAACTGTTTATTTCTTTGGTTAAATTGGCATTGCACTTTGGACTATGCAGAAATGAAGACCATCTTCCCCTTCTATGACCAGCATCACAGAACATTTGATAAGCAAAGTAACACAAGACAGAATCTTTTACTGGGGTTTTAACAACAGTTTTCCATGACGCAAGACGAAAAATCTCAAGGGCTGGTTAGCGTGGAGGAGAGCAGGCATATTTGGGTATGAATAGGATGTAGTATAAATACCTAGAAGTTTTTCTAGCAACRTTACAACAGAATCCCAAGGCACAAAATTTAAAAGAATCATATTAACACTATTCAAAAATATGCAACAGTTCAATTACTGCAGAATCATCTGCATAACACATTTCAAGTGACTTGGGTTACACTCAGGAAACAAACTGCCTTAAAAAAGCATCATGTCTCTCCAATTGAGATTTTCGGAACTGACTTTACTACCTCATATACATTCTGATTAATGGCATACTCAGAGACACTCTCCTCCATCTTTGTAGCTGACAGCCTATCAAACGTCCAATTTCACAAAGTATTTGCATATTGATTATACTTGTACTCTCTACACAGCTCTCAATCTGAGTTGTTTTTTTTTTTGACTAGCAAATAGATTTGTCCCATACAAAGAAACTAACTAAACAACTCAAAATAAAAGGCACAGGATAGCTAAGCCTGATTCTTGCAATAACTTTGTAGCGAAGCAAACAACGTAATGTCCAAAAGTGTTTACAAAATGCTTAAGACCAGATTTATATCCACAACATTGCAGCTTGCCAGGCAGTATCTGCAAAAAAGCATAGTAAATACAGAAAAATTTAAAAAGATATGGGCTTTGTCTGCCAGCAGTGTCCAACTTACTTCAAGAAATGGACTTACCAAATTTGAATTTTAAAAAATTGTTAAATTTAACATTTTTAAATTAGGAGCTTAATATCAGAGATAATAATGGTTCTAGCTTACAGACAATTTTTTTTTGCATACATTTGCCTAATACTATATTCAGAGACCACATGCCATTTCTGACATAGCCCAATAATCTGCAGCCAGTTTATTGCCAAGACAGGCACATAATTCCATACCAGAGATTTGATCTAAATTTCATCAACTTCAAGGAATTTGGAAACAGCTCCTAAAATTCTTCCTTGTTCACATGTATACTGACTTACCCCCTTCCTATTGTGCTGTAATCACTCACCAAAATCTTGCATTTGTTTTCACATTTTTCTAAGAAGTCTGAATCAATAATTCCTGATAGTTCCACCATGACCAGCTGCTCCTACAAAATAAGTTTACAACATATATCTGTGATTTATGTATTTGAGCTAATGGGGGGGTGGGGGGTGGAGGGGGAAGCATTCAAAAAGCCAGATCTTCAAAATACTCCCAAAATAAGTCAGACTCCCAAATCTGACTTACTCTATATTTTGACTACAGAAGATGACAGTGATGATACCTGCAATACCCAGAGAAATGTAGTGGTCCWCTACTTCATCAAACAGCTGTTTCACACCTGAATTTCATGGCCTTTTCTTCTTAGCTACAAGGGAGTTTATTTTGCACCCCTGAAGAACTAGGGCCAGTATGGGTATATGATTTATGAATTACATCAGTTACATATTTCAAAACATATTTTCCAAAGCTTTAACATTTACCTACATAAGATACCATAGCAAGAAAGTAAGTTTAGCAAAATGTTATTTTTAATGGTTACTTTTAACTGTTTACAACACATTGCCTTGAAGTCAATTCCTTTCTGTAACTCTTCATTTTGGGCAAGGAAAGCACATACACACCGATGCTTGAAAACCTTTTTTTCCCAAAGACATGAAAAGTTTTCAAAGATCACCATCTAAGTAACCATGAAAATACACAACATAATATTATAAGTGTAACAGCCAGATTCATCACGTAAGGGCTAGCAAAACGTTATCTGTGTTTTTGGATGTTGCAGGGGTAGCACACAACTGAAATTGGACGCATGCTTTCTGACAGCACTACTTTCCAACAGCCTTTAAGTGAAACACCCGTGACGACCCGACTTCCGAATCATGATCCCTGAGGAGGTGGAAAAACCCAGCGGCCAGGAGGGCACTCGAGGCTCAGGGAGACGCTTGCTCTGTGCGCAACTCCAGCACCAGACCCGGGGGTCCCTCTGCCTGGCTCCCCTCATGCGCCCGGCCCGTCTCGCCGGCCCTTCTCCAAGCTGCGGGCAAAGGGAAGAAACGCGAGCCCCGCAGCGCGACCCGGCGGGGGAGCGGGGCCGCGGCCACCGCCCACGCGCGGGACACGCCCCGAGAAGGGCAGGACCGGCCATGCCGCGTCCCTTCGCCTAACGCTGCCCCAGGGGAGGGGAGGGGGCGGCCCGGGGGCGCCTACGGGTGTCGGTGTCGGTGTCGGCGCCGACTAACCTCCACCTCTTCTTCCTCTTCTTCTTCCTCTGTTCTCTCGCCCTCCTCCATCGCCTCTACCGCCGCCATGTCTTCAGTAAACTCCGTTTCCCCCCCTGGCCTCAGCGCACACCACGTGAGCCCAGCACCGCCACCTTAGAGGGCGGCCGATGCCCCCTCCCTCCCTCCAGCGGGGCCGGGAAACGGCTCCAACGGCCGCGGCGGGGAGGGCGGGGCCGAGCCGAGCCGAGCCGGCCCTGCCTCTCCGCCAGCAGACGGCGGGAGCCTGCGCGACMGTTAACGGTCCGACATGAGCAAGGACCCGGGGCGGGGGGAGGGAAGGTCGGGGCGCCGCGGCGGGTGGCGGTGTGCGGGGCCCTGGGGAAGGGGGTGAAGCTCGGCTATGGAGGAGCCCGGGGCCGGGGTGCGGGGGGCGAGGTGCAGGACTGCGAGAGCGGGCGGGCAGCGGCAGGGTTTTGGCGGGCGAGGGGGCGGAAAGGAGGAGCGGCGACATGGAGGAGCCCCCCTCCGGGCGGGAAGCGCCTCCCGGAGTCTGAAATGGGCGTCGCGTCCCTGTGCCTGCCCGCTCCTCGCCACCCGTGTGGCCCGGCTGTGCTCACCGCCTTGGCGGCGGTCGTGCTTTCCGCCTCGGAGGCTTTCCGCAGGCGCAGCGCTTTCCCAGCGTGCGGGCATGCCCCGTTGCTCAGTCTTCGTTTTCCAGGTTGAACAAGGCAAATAACCCTTCTACACAGCAACCTTTTTCTCCCTCTTCATCCTCGTAGTCTTTTTCTACACCCGTTCCAGTCATGTCCCTTCTTGTGTGCTAACCTTGCATGCACCCTTGCAGGCTAAGTCTTGCAGAATCCTTCTTCAGTGGCAGGAGCAGTTCCGCATTTTAACTGAAAATGTTTTGCTTTGGGCATGGTTAGAATGTATTTGCTTTCTTCCTGACCTTTGCCTGATATCTCCTGGTTATCTTGTCAGGTTCATGTGCATGCCTTTTTTATTTCCATCAGATAAGGGTTTCTGAGAAAACATGATAATTTATTTCTTTATAAGTACAGGATCTTGCTGTCTATAATCCTCAATTTCATACTGGTTCTAGTAATGTAATCCTCCCTTTTTTTTCCCCCCTATATACTATCCTTATTGCTGTTTCTGATTTTGTGCCAAAAGTGTCTTCCTACTCTTTGTGTCAAAATCATTAATTAAAATGATAAATAAAAACTTGTCCCAAAGAAATTCACTGTAGATTTTCTTCCAGTCTCTACTTAACCTCCATCTTATATAAGATAAACATAAATGTCTGCGTGCACCATATCAGGTGTTTAACAGTGTCCATATAAGTGTGATCTACACTGCTGCTTTTCTTAGAAAAATCACTGATCTTAAGCATTTCAAGTTAGTTTAGCAAAATCTTTCTTTGGTAAGCCAGGCTTTATTTCATTTTTCATTAAGGATTGTGGTTTTAGTTATTCTTTCCTTAGAACTTGCATGCTACTGTGGTAAGAACAGCCAGCCTATAAAATTGGATTGGCTCTAAGTAGAGAAAAAAGGTTCTGGGCACTTTAGCTTTTAGCAGAAAAAAGGGAAATTGCAAAGGCTTGAATTTTGACTACAGAGGGTGATAAATGTGGAACAGATGTTTGACATTTTCCAAGTGTTTGTCAGATAATTTAAAATAATAGTTTGTGTCATTCACTTAGTGTAGGCTGCTGTATTTAAGGATTTTAGAAAATAACAGAAATAGGTTTTTGAATTTCTGATTTCATGTTCTGCCACTAGAAGGAGATAGATAAATTTAAGAAATGAGGCTTAATTTAGAGAGCTTGTTCAAAATTTTTTCATACAGGTTTTTAATGAGCTTCTAACTTTTAATGAACTTAAAACTTTTAAAGCTGTATGTAAATGCTGGTAACTAGCTAGTTGATCTTACGCTATTTAATCTGAGTACATGTGTAGTAAAGCCAGCCTTTTAATAACTCTTAACTCCTGGTTTGTATTCATTAAATGATTGTACTTAGCAATTACATTTTTGCACTGGATATTCCTGTATTTAGATAAAATTTATGCAACCCTAAATAAAATTCTGCCTGAATAAAGTATAATAAAGTCTCTGTTCTGAATATATATTTAAAAATTAATTGTCATAATTAGCAGCACTTCTGTAACATTAATTCTATCATTCTCTTTTTATGGATGGAGAACTGAGGATGGGCGGTTAAGTGACTTGCCTAAGCCTACGGAAAACTTGTGAGAACACTTAAATGTGTGCCAGATCAGCCTGTGTAGTTCATAGATTGGCATGAACTGTTGATGAAGGAGCCAGTACATTTGTTTCCTTTTATACCAGCCTAAGTGTCAGATAATATCTGGGGTCATCTCAGTCTTCTAGACATCATGAGTCAGAGCGTGCTCTTGTATGACTGCAAATTTTTGGTGCATGAGTGCAAATGTATTATCAAAGAGACTCAAGCTCATCAGGTTAAGCTTGCTGTGGACATTAATGGTTTGCATCGGTCTGTCATATCTTGGGAGGGTATTTCAACAACTAAGCTGTTACAGAGTTAGATAAAAATGATGCTGTAGGGATCCTCAGAGTCTGCCAAGGAGATTGAATTGCCTGATGAGATAAATATGGAAATACATCCTTTGAGGATCCAGGTTTTGGATTTCTGAGACCTCAGCCTCAGCTAACAGCCCTGTCAGTACTTGAACAGGTTTATGTGCTCATGCTGCCAGAGACAAGTGTTTAGGTGGTAATTAGGGCAGTTCGAGGATGTCAGTGACAGCCAGATGGCGAATTTAAAATAAATGACAGTGCTTGAGATCTACATATGCAATATGTATGCACTAGCTTCAGTGGGTGTACTTGCAGTTTAAGCATGTTCATGTATATTTTAGATTGGGCCCTGTGGTTTGCAAATTTTTGTTGGGTTAAGTGAGTTTGTAGATTAAAGACTTGGACTACCTGTTTTAGCAAATAAACATTTTTTTTTAGCAAATAAACATTTAGCAATTAAGTTATATTACAGGAAATCAGATAAAGTTCACTAAAACACGTAATGAATGAATTCGGACTTTCTACTTTGTCTCATTATTTCATTTTCTTTTGATTTTTATCTTCATGCTTCAAATTCCTTCTCAATCCTCTTGCAGAAGGCAATCACCCTTTCTGCAATGCTGGCACTAGGCTGTCTATGCAAAAAGTTAAATGTTTTGTAAAAACACAGGATAAGATAGAGTCTTTGTTGAGGTTTTTTGAATGTTGTCTGTCTGTTTAGACTGTGAGAGCCTCTGGTCTAAAACCTCTTGTATTATGAAGTGAAAAACACAGAATTTGGGGTTTAAAAATGAGATGATAAAAATCTATGTATGCGTATATATAGTCTTATCCATCTATAGTGCTTGCTGAATTAATTGCCTCAGGAAAAGTGTTGTAGTCTAGGCTTATTTTAAACTGGGAGTATAACTAAAATTTATGACATGACAAAACCTGATTACCTCTGAATATCAGAAGGAAGTCCTCAGTAAAATGTTACCTCGTGAGATGGCTAAATGTAATAACACAATGTTCTGAGCTGTACTGAGACACAGAAGAAAGCTTGTAAGAGACTGGTCCTAGACCTGGGATAAGAGGTCAGGGTTACAAAAGGTAAATCAGCCCCAGGACAGAAGTAATTTGCTGATAGTGTTACAGAGGATAATTTGCATTTCCCTAAAGCTGCATTGCTGAGCCTCTTCAGTTAGGAATTTGCAGGTCAAACCAGTTCATAGGTGTCACCAAAAGAAACTGCTGGATTCCTTTGCGTCTGTGCCTTTGTCTCTTCAAAAAGCTCCTTTAAGATCATATAAGGAAATCCTAGCAACCCTATTAGAAAAGCACGGCTAGAGAAAAATAGGAGAAAGTAAAGGGGGTGCTTTATTTCTACAGTGCTTATGCTGTTCACTAAGGCTATGGAGTGAGGTGCAGGACAGTAGGAGGGAGGGAAAAAATTAAGTTTGGGAGACTTTTCTGTTCCGCTAGTTCTTAGTCTACACGGTCTCACTCCAGTTGTTTTGGAATCAGCATAGTAAGAGCATTGGTAGCAGGAGGCATAAGAGGGCTCGGGAGAGAGAGTCAGGCACACATGATTCTACACTAGTTTGCTGGATCTTCCCTTTACTCCTAACAGCTGGAATCAGATCCAGCATAGTAGGTGTTCGTAGAAGGGGTTGGATGTTCGCTGAGTACTCTCTGCTCAGTTGTCTGGCAGCTCTGCCAAATCTCATGGAGCCAAACTGGCTCTGTGCTGGCCTTAGGTGTGTGGGGGTGCTTGTTGTTACCAGGGATCTGCCTTCCCGCTCTCTGCCAGTCTACAGACTCTTGGAGTGAGGGCTGTCATGGTGGGAGGAAGGAAAACTGAGAAGCAGCATATGAGAGTGTCTTACCACCCCTTGCATCTCAGCTGTGAGAGGGGAATTGAGCTGGGAAGGGCAAGGGAATCAGAGGTAAAGAAGAGGAAAGGGTGTGGGCTTCTTATGAGGAAGGGGGACCCCTTCCTTATATGCACATAGAGGGCAAATAGCACTACTTCTGCCATACTACCAGGGCGTGCTGTCCTGTATGAGAGAAGGGGAGAAGCAGCACAGGGGAGTAGTCCCCATCTTCTCTCCTACTTGCTGGGCTCAGGTAGCGGAAGGTAGGAGTAAAGAGCAGGAGAAACTCTTTGGAGAAATTTTCCTGCTCTCCTTTTTCAAAATGTTGTCACAGATGCCAGAGAGCCTGTGTACATCCTAGCCTCCTCTGACAAGAGTTTTCGCTTCTAGACAGAGATTATTAACTTGTTCCCTGGTTAGCCTCTTAAAAGCTTATTTGAAGATCCCTGCTACGTACCGGTTCAGCAGCTGAGATAGTGGATTTCACTGACTGCTGTTCTGTTCTTTGCTGTAATGGACTAGATGGGTTTGATGAGCTAAAGCTGGTACGTTCAGAATTGGTGAGGGTCTTCCTTCGGATTCAGCTGTTTCAGGTGAAGATACTGCTGCTGCCAGCTGCTGCCATTGCTGGACAACAGGAAGTCATGGCTCCTGGAGTTCTAAGTAATGAGTTTGAGTTCTGTGTACCCTATGTTAGGCAAAATCTGATAGTTTATCTCAAACCACCATTTAAATTGTTTAAGCCAAGTGATGGCCTGTTAGTTGGCTAACTTTGTCTTGTTGCCTTTTCCTCATGGGAAATAGGTAACAGCTGTTAAAGCAATGAACACTGCCTCCTGTACACAGCTGGCTCAGAGCTTGCAACTCCTCCTTTATTTCAATGAGAAATCATGTCTTCTGCCGGTATCACCATGTCTTGGAGTGTATAAGGGGAAGAGCAATGGGAGCATCCTAGAGGAACTTGGTGCTGTATCCACGTGTGAGAGGAATGCGTCTTTGCATCTGTGAGTAATGGGGGAAGGAGGAGAAGCGGCATGGTGGAGCTCAGAGCTGCTGCAGTGTCCTGCATGGAGTCCTAAAACTGAGTCCCTCCCTGTAAAACTCAGTAGGCAATGATCTTTTGAAACAGGTCATAACAAATAGCAAATAAATGATGTTTACCTGTGATCCAGCTGGATCAAAGAGGATGTCTATCTGTAGACTTGACTTGCTGATGAAATGTTAATGTTTGGAATCTTTTACATGACCTTAGATTATTTGGCATCAGTTTGAGATACAGAGACATAAATTCTTGTGCCTGTTGGGCTGAGAGCAGATGAATGTCCTTGGCTTCAAAGGCCAGTGGGAATAATCAGCATTTTTCAGGGCCAAGCTCTTATTTAATCTGTATTCATGCTTAAAATACATGCTTAAAACAAGCTAATATAAAATGTACTTTGAATACTTTTTTTTCTTTTTTACATACAATAATGTAAAAACAGAAGGTTATATGTTTCTTATTTACTTACTCATTTTGATCAATGCTCCCTAGGTTTATTTTTTATTAAAATGAAATATTTTTATTGAATTGTGTTTTGTTTTCCTTGTACATGAACACCGCTTTGCTTGTTAGTGAAGTGTTGTTAAAAGCATATCTTACACACCTCCAGAGCTGCCAAAGTGGTTTGTGAGGCAAGAAACAAAAAATACTTATTAGTCAATCTGCATGAGAAACATCAGACTCTTAATTCATCAGGCTTTTACAGAGGTGTAACTTGGCAGCAATTTGGAATTCCTGGTAGTTCAATGCTTTTGTAGATAGGCCCACTGATCTACAGAAAGTGTTTCTAGCCCAGTATGAAAAGTAAGAATTGTATTAGTGAAGCCTGAGGGTAAATGCTATATGAATTTATTTTTCTTGCTGTGATATTATTACAAGGTATTAAAATGTTGCTTTTTAAATTTTAGTTCGTGCTATGTGGGTGAAATCATAAACATTCTGTATCTTCAAAGGATAGCACAGGATTGACAAAATTTAAGTAGGAAATAGTGAAAAGTAATCTGAACAAATAAAGTCCAATTAAATAGCATACAGAAGGATGGACCGGGTCAGTTATTTATGTGTGCATCTATATAACTGCTAAAAATCTATTCTCCATAAACACCAAAAAACCAAATGCAGAATAGGAGAATAAGAATATCTGTTTTTAAACCAGGACAGTGCTGTACTGTGCATCTTAGACATTTGATTCAAGGAGGGTAACCAATGAAACACTGTAATGCCAGTGTGTAAATTATGTAGGAAAGGTGAAAACAGACTTTTGCACTGATAAAAGATACTGATTCAAATCAGATTTAAAAACTAACTTTATTAACAAGTAATACACAATTTCTGTGGAGTGAAATTCCATTCCTAAATAGGAAAAGCATATTACTAGGATTGTAGTACCTGGATGGTGTCAATGACTCCTGCTAAGGAAAATCGGACAGAAGCAGAAAACAAAAAAGGAAAGATTGACTACCTACTCCTGAGTATACTAGGTCATGTTGATTGGAATCACGAGACAATTAGGACACAATTCTCAGTGCAATAAATCCATAAATTTTAAGCTTCTTAGAGTGACTAGTGAAGGAACATGCAAGATAGAAGCTAACTCTGGACTTGGTCCTTGATCACCATTGCGCATGATATGCTTCAAAGGGTAATTATGGAAGAGCTGTTCTGAAATAGTGACCATAATGTACTTGCAGTTGATATTCTTGCAGGAGCCAAAATCCACTCTAATAGTATTTAAACAAACAAACAAAAAACTGCACCAAAATGAAGCTCTGTATGCATTACAGAGTGCTGCAGACCATGGCTCTTTGCCTCTTGGCTCATGGAAACTAAGCTGTCAAGAAATAAGGTTTTTTTAGGGATTAACTGATGGTTAAAAGGTAGGAAACAAAGGGTAGGAATAAATGGTCAGTATTCAAAATGAAGAGAGGTCATTAATGGAATTCCATAGGAATTTGTAGTGTTAAACATATTCCTAAATTACTTGTAAAAATGTGTTGGTAAGTGAGGTATGAAAGCTGGATGATTATACTGTGTTTTCAGACTCATAAAAATGCAAGTCTGTTGTGAAGATTTGTACATGAATGATTGGGTGATAAAATGGCAGGTGAATTTCAGCCATCCTCTGGCTAAGGAAGTCCTGAACCAAAGACTGCTGGAAACTGAGGATTTACAAGGTGAAATATCATTGTATGCCTGCCCTATTCTTGTGCTCTTCCCAGCTGTTCGCTACTGGTTGATTTAGGGGAGAAGAGTACTGGCCAGGTGGACCTTTGATCTAGTTCAGTGTGTGGCTCTTCTGGGTTCTTAAAATTTTGGTTCAGAATGACAAACCAAATAGGTAGCAGGTAGAAGACCTGTTGGATTCGTTTCCAAAGTACACAAAGGCAAAAATGTACATGGACTCAGTGGAAGACTGGACAAGTTCTTGAAGGAGAGATCCAGTGGGGATTATTAAATTGACAAATCGTATCAGGCTCAGGACATCAACTGAACTGAGAACAGTTGGGAGTACACCATATACATTTGCGCTCTTCCCTAGGTGTCCACTTCTGGCCACTCTTGGGGACAGAATGCTGTAGCTAAACCTGTACGATGAATCAGTGTATCTATTCCTAAATTCTGTTAAATAGCTTCATTTTTCATTCCTGCTATTTAACTCAGCTCTCTCTTGTACAGAAACAGAGGAATATAACAGAGTAGATAAATCACAGCAGATGACAGGATGAGAGGTGGAAATTCCTCAGAAGATCCCACTGTCAGTTAACATACCGTGACATCTGGAATGCTTACAATTACTGCTTTTTACTTATTAAGGCATCAGTACCTGAGAAAGGCTGTTATTGAGCTCTTTAGGAATTCTGCGTAGGAAGACTGAGAAAAGTACTGTTGTGAATAACTCCTAGGCTGTGAAAGCTATTGGAAAAGCAGTTTTTAGGAGTTATGGTGGTCTGATCTGATGCAAGCCCAATGCGCTGAACCGCTAACAGCATACCTGGCCACTGTTTTCAAGAGAATGGGTGGGCAGTGAATGGGGAAGAAGGGCCTGAATCTGTAGTAAACCAGACTTATTTTCACTGCTTGTGGAATACTGTTTAGAAAAGTCAAGCAAAAAGCTGAAGCAAGGAAGTTGTCGTGGTTGACCATATTCTTTCAGTAGTTGTTACTTTTCTGATTCACTTAATTATTAGATAGATAAGACATTTGGGAAGCAACTAGTGCAATATGATAATTTTTACCATGACAACTGGATCTTTTAAAATATTTTCCGTGTGTTAAATGTTTTAAGAACAGAGTAATGCTGTAGATGTGACAATGGAAATGACATGGTCACATGTAGTAGATGGTAATGCAGAAGCTTCTACAGAGTATTAGATACCTATCTCAGGAGAAGATGTACATTTTTATATGCATTTTTAATAATAATGAAAAAAGTGTAAAGCAAGTTAATCGATCTGTTCAGTTTTTTTAAGCTGGTTCATAGACATGCTCCAGTACCACACTGTTGTGGCTGTGTTGACATGAACACTAGCACTACCATATTGTATAAGATTTTGTTGCTTCGTTTCCAAAAGGGTTTGTATTATGTAATTAAAGTGCAATTATCTGGAGAACCACTTCTTAAAAATAGCTTTTGTTGCAGCACACAATGCCTGGGGTCACTTGAAGGTATATCTACATGGATGGGTGCAGACAGTGATGTGTTCACTCTGCCTGTGCCCTGAACCAGCCAGCTGGGAGCCAGCACCAGCGTAGCAGCTGTGTAGCCATGATTCGTGTGTTGCTGAGCCTGAATTAATAAGGCTGGCTGAGAGGCAGGATATATTAGCTTGGGCTCAGAACTGTGCTAATGTGGCCCCATGATTTCTGGAAAGAAGCCGGTCTTGCATCCAGCTGGCTCAAAGCATGAATAGAGCAAAGACGTGACTGTCTGCATCCATTTGTGAGCTAGTCAGAAATGCAGGTCAGGAGATGAAGTTTGAGAGAATTTCTCTGTATTTCCGTAGAGATTTTTGTCTTTATTAAAAAAAAAAAAAAAAGTCAAAGCTGAATTACCAGCTTCATTCCCTCATTTAGTTAGCATTAAGCTCATGGTATTTTTAATATTTCAGAATTTACATTTTTGATTTCTAAATGATACCAGAACAGATTCTGTTTTGAAGAGTAATTTTGAAGATTTCTTTTCCTAGAAATCCAGATGAATAATCTTTTTAAAAAACAAAGGTTTACTAGCGTTAAGACTTAAAGGCCCTACCTTCCTCTATTACTTATATTTGCAGGGAAGCATAGCTGCTTTTTCACAGTCCATGCAGTTGAGAGAGGGGGATAAAATTGTCAGCTCAGATTCCAAATTAGACCTAGGCAGCTCTGGAGGRAGCTATTAGCTGTCTGAAAATATCTCAGCAGTGCTTACTGCTGATTTGATTTTTCCTTGCTGCAGAGATTTGCTCTGAGAACAGAAGACTTTATACCTTCTTTTACTGATTTCTGAATGGTGGATAGACTTCATATACTTTGTACAGTTCTGTAACAAAAATTTAGACTATTGAAGTGTGGTGGCCTTGGCCTTTTTAGCTGTTATTTGCTCCCTAGGAGATTCTGAAGGCATGTTGTTTATGCTTAGGATCATCTTTACAGTCAGTAGCAACAGAGATAGTATTATATCCCCTACATGTAATTAATTCAGGAGTTTCTTTTCCTACTTCAGTTCTCAGATTCTGAATGTTTTTCTAGCAAAAATCTGGAGGTTTGATACTGAGTTTTGTTTGCATTTCTGTGTATAAATAATGCCTTGTACAATGTGCCCAGCTTTTCAACAAGATCATTGTGTTGTTCAGATTCTGCAAACTCTGTCTTCCAACTTAGTGATTTACTTTTTTTTTTTTCTCTCCACAGAAATGAAAATGCTTGGATATGTATCTGACTTAGAAGTAAAAATGCGTGTCAGTGTAATATGAATAAATCTTTTCTCAGGATGAGATGTGGAGGGAAATGTACAGGGAGCATTTAAAACTGGTTCAGCCACTGTGGGATGTTTCTAAAGTACACTGTCAGATTTGGTTTTGGTCTTTGGCACTTTATTTTTATGTAGGAATAGGAAAAAAAAAACCTGTTACTTTTTCAAAGAAATAAAATAAGAGTTGCAGATGCAATCTTTTAACAAGATTTTTTAAAATAAGCATTGTTTAAATTTATAGGCATGTGTTGTGGTTGGACTAGCTTCCCAGTCAGTGAGCTTCTAATACCTTATTTTGTAACTAATCTTATAATTTTTTTATTGTAGCTCTTGCATTCTGAGCAGTTTATACTGAACAAAATATTGTTCCTTGAATGTTGTGACTGATGCTAAAGTACATTCACCTGAACATGCATTACATGAGATATTAAAAATGAGATTGGTGTTACATACTGCTCTATCTGGCAGGGCCTTTGCACTGTAATTGAGCAACAGAATTATAGGAAGATGAGAAAAGATAGATGCCCTTTAAGTTTAAACTGCCAGATCTGTTTTTGATCAGATATTACTGCTTTGACCTCCCCCAAGGATTGAACATGACATTCCAAATGTCAGACCTGAACATCGTAGCATTTAGGTCTATCATTATCTATCGTGGGCTCAGGATGCCCCTGAAAAGAAGTAAGAGATTTCTTGTCGTCTGTTTAACAAATAGAAATTTATGTTGCAGACTATAGGACAGACTTTTAAAGGTATATAGATACATAAGTCCTGATGAAAAAAACACCAGATACCAATTCTAAGATACCCAAATATTTCATTTATGAGGGAGCAGATTTTTAAAAGTGACTGGAGCAAAAACCATGTCATTCTATCTTTGAATGATGATTACATAATATAATGCACTACCACTACACATATATGTATGTAAGCATACTCTATCGCTTAAAAGCAGAAAAGTTTTTCCCACTGTAGGAGCTACAGAGTAGCATCTTAGACGTGCTCTCCCTCATATTCAGTGTGTTAATACACATCATGATGTGTAAGTGGCACCATCTCAGTTTCTTTAAGCTCAGCCAGCCATCAGTGTTCTGGCACCCACAAAATGCAAGGCAAAGCATTACAAGCATTACAAATACCCTTCTGTCATCTTCATTTTGGGAGCAATCCAGATGCAAAGATTCTGCTGGTATCAGTCCAGCTTGGGACTGGTCTGGGCAAGGGATTKTGTGTTTGGCAAGAGCTGCAGAATGGCCAGTTCTGGCGTTTCTAGCAAGAACAGCGGTCACTGCCAACATCTCTTGTTAYTTCAGTTTCTCTAATCAGCTCAGACTTAGCAGGCAGCAGCCCTGCATTTGTGACTAGAAGCAACAAATAATTTTCTCTCTGGCCTTCCTCTATGCTGTTTTAATCAGCCTTTCTTCCCATATTAGCAGATACTTCTGGTCACTGTGTGCATGTTAAATGATTTCGTTGGCTTTTCTGCCGCTCTGGAATTCCCCAACTGCATCCTTTTATAGGGACTGTTTTCAAGAGTTGTAGAAACTATAGGAAAAAATCCTAGTGCAGCACTGAGGCAAGAGAAGCTATGATGAGTATTTTCTACTGCTGGAGGATGGTGAATTTCCCTGGAATTACAAACTCTACATCTTCAGGATGGTGACTTCAGTCAGTGTCATTTTGGCTATTCAAAGGAGGGAGATCAGTTCAGAGCTCTTGACCTCTAGGACACGTATGTCTAACCTTATGTAACCTTAAGATTGTCTAATTCAAAAGAATCCTCAATACACTGGCGAGTCAGGATCATTCATTACTTATGCAGGATCATGTCATTCAACCTCTGCATGTTGCCATATTTTCTAACATCTCAGTTGCCACTTATGTAAACTGAAGTGGAATACCCTTGCTTCCATACTGAATAACTGGTTCATAAGATCATAAAAACAGTAAGGACTTCAGCTCCTGCAGGCAGTTTTACTGACTCACTGGAAGTGCAAGTTTCAAGATGAGCACCCACATGTCACATCTCATGCCTGTTCAGCCCTTAAAGAGTTTCATCAGACAGTTGTCTGTCTCTGGGGTGGTTGCAGATGATGTCAGATTTAATTGTATTTCAGGATGCTTATCCACTCAGTAAAATCCTACGTGTCTGTCTTGGATTGTATGGCAGCTTGAAGTAGTTCTTCATGCTGTGTTGTTCCTCAGAAGCATGCCTGAACTCAGTGTGCTCTTCAAGGYGTGATGCATGTCATATTACATGGCACAAGTAACCATTCCTCAGATCCCAATAGGATGTGAGGATCCTCCCTATGGAGGTGAGAGGCATGATCTTGCATTTGCAAAGGCATAGCTTTCCATTCTCTCTTGCCATCCCAGGGTGCATAAAAATGTATCCTCCTGCAGAATAGGTGCATTAAGAAATCTAATTGTTTGGGATATATGGGTTCCTGGAATAACAGAGACTTCGCATTGTTGTCTTAAAGCTCAGGCTYTACTGCTAGTGTTGGGACAATTTGGTTACACTTGCAGATAGAGCGATCGAAATAATCTAAAGTGCCTTCTAAGTCTTGAACAATCTTGAATACTAAAGATTCTAAAATAATGTGTGAAGAAGTGTTACAAAAATGGTATTTTAGAATTATTTATATTTTGTTTGTTACAGTTTGCATATTTATGTATAAATATATATAGGCATGTATTTATTTTATATCTAAAATATATATTACATGTGGAATAGAGATTTTGCTTCTTGAGTCACCAGCCTGTAAAATGAAAAAAAAGAATATCTTGATAGATTCAGTATGAACTGACCACCTGTTTTTATAATCATCTATTTTTTGTGGTTTTATTCTGCTTTTCCCCAAATTTGTCAAAGTCCTCAGGGATTTGTACACAACATTGCACATTTAAAAAGAATATACAGAGACCTGCTTCTCTAAACACAGAAGAAATCAAGCAGGAGACTTACTTTACTCAGAGCTTCCCCTCTTTCTCAGGCAGCGCTCAGCCCAACAGTTTTATCATTATACTTTTCTCTCAGGGTCGTGTTACCAGCTGTTCTGCAGTTATGGCTGGCTCTCTGTTCCTTCTGTATATATTTCTGTGTTCTTCTCCATGACATACAGGCACATAAATACACACAAGATCATACCAAGCAACACTCTCCATTTACACCCTTCTGCTTTCTGAACAGTGTTTCCATGTTTATTTTAGACTATACATAGGTTTCAACAAACTTTAACCAAATGTGTAATAATATATTTTGGGTTAAAAATAATACTAGCATGTTTCTCTAGCGTACAAAGTTTATTTGTATTGTATGAGATGAAGTACTCTCCTGCGTGCCTTTGCTTGACTGAGATCTGTAAGATCAGGAAACAAATGTGATCCATAGGTCAGCTTTTGTGCTGAAATCCTATAGTCAAGCTTTATTAATGCAAGAAACAGAGAAGTGCCTCAGTGAGATGGCAATTGTCCAAGTTGAGTAAGAATAACCAGGATTGCAGTTCTTTAAAAAGGGGTTAGACAGGACACTTTTATGAAAGCTGGTTTAGACATGCGATTTTTATGTGTCTTTGTAATATCTGCTCTATTAAAAATAAAAATCAATAGGCAGTTTTTAACTGCTTTTTCCTGTAGCTGATTCATTTCTTACCTACTGCATGACACAGTAACATGAGGAGCTGAAGAGATAATCATTGGTTGGTAACTTCTTGTCTGCTGAGCCCTTCTGGGTGGTCTGCATAGTTTAAATATTTTAGGAATGAAGTACTCAAGAGACTGTGATTTCAAGAGAGCAGGTAATCAGAGAACATATCTTCCGGTTATGTAGTGGCACGTAAAATGGAAGAGTTGAAAGGCACAAATATAAATTGTTCAGCTTTTCCATGTCATGGTACTTAACAACATAATACAGCTGCAAATATATAACTTTTTCCAAAGTTTAAAACTAGAACATTAAAAATTATGATTGCCTGCCTTAAAACAGTGAAATACAGCTGAACAAATTAAATCCTAACATTAAAAACAGTATTAATCATACAAGAGTACTGAAAATTGTAACTGTGGCTGTTTGCTTGTCAATTGTGCATCACTCCTACTTGATTTTAACTAGGCAGTTTCCTGCTCAGTCTCCAGCAGTTGTAGGTACTGGAGCTGCAGCACTTACAGCCTGAAGCCTCTGTAGTTTTGCCTTGTTCTTTCTTAGGTATGCCAGCTTTCACTACAGTGCACTGGGTAAAAATGTACTTTCTGTAACAAGAATGAGGTTTTTTTTTCTGTTTTCTTTTTCTTTTTTCATAGTTTTAAACGTATACTGCAAATAGTTGGGGAAATCAGATAGGCTGGGTCTTTATTGAAATAAGCAACCCTACTAGAGTCTTTTTGTTTTAGAGCTTAGGATTTTTTTCTCTAAATAAGATTTGAGAATTAGAGACTATAGAATGTTAGCTCTTCAAATAAGAAAACACAACTTCTGCAGTATCTGAATACATCCGGAAAATACCTGTCTCCAAGAACCCTTAAAATTGGCATATTTGGGCTATGATGGGGATGGTTTGGACAGAGCATCATATCTATCACCTGTGCCAATAATGTGTTTTTAGATGATATGTGGCATATAAAGAACAAAAACCTAGAAGTCTAATCAAATGAACGTAAAATGAATACTCTTTATGACATGTGGTCTGCAGAATATTCTAACAGTATTAGGAATATTTTAATAACTGACTAGAAACACTTGCATCCTTCCCTCTCCTCCCACATAATGCAGCAGTACTATCTTGGCTTTTGAGTGGCAGCATGAAATACAACCAGGAGAAAGAGAGAGGCATCTTGAGCACAGAGAAGACAGAGTGAGTTTGGAGGAGGGTACCCTTGCAGTATAGCCCTCAAGGGCTAGACCTTCCTCAGTTTAGTTTTAAGTTTGATCCTGAAGTAGTGTTGAAAATGCATGTCGTACCTGCATAGGCTGACCCTCCAGCTGTAACTGCTCGGACATGTGTTGGGAATTCTGGCCGCAGGATACCAGAGCAGCTAAGAAGGAATCTCATAGTTAAATATAGTCTAGTTTTACCTACGTTTTTAAAAAATGGATTCTAGCTGCGTAATTGGAAATCTGACCTTGTATGTGGCTAAAACAAACATTTTCTAACCCCTAATATCATGTGCTGTTAAAAATGAATCTAGTAGAACTGACAGAGTCAGAATACATCTGTCTTTGAAGGAAACAAGTCCAAATTTAGAGACTAGAGATGGCTCTAAAAGCTACAGTGACTGGTGTGGTGGAGGGAGCTGTCAGGTACTGCATTTTACAGAATAACCTTTGGCAGTCACAGAGGCCAGTGCCTCTCCTGAAAGAAGCGGATGGCAGAGAGGCACCTCATTGATCTGACTGAATTTATGAACAAGAAAAATGCATCTGAAACATTTTTCTGATCTGTTACATCTGTGTAACTACTGTCTGCAGTAGGACTATACATGTAAAATAGGATGGAATTTAGCCCTCTAACTGGAACTAATAATTCTCTTAAATCCTATTCTGGTTGTCTCACTTCTTTTTTAGCTTTTTTGGTGCAGCATTATCAATAGTGTAAAACAAGCAGCAAATCCTAATTTTTGCCCATAAGAGGATGAAATTTTGTACGTGGGGATTAAAATCAGTAGAGTCAGAAACTCCACCTTTATGTTTTTTTTACAAACTCAAACCAGAACTTTGCATCTTTCTGATGTTGAGGTACATATAAAGATATCTGAAATTATAAAGCAGTGACCCTATAGAAATCACTTGTACAATAACGTTAATTGTGAAATAAGGACATTATGTTATACTAGAAGACAAAAAAGAATATTCTCAGGAAGATGAGATATAGTGTGCAACAGCATAATAGATATGCAGTCTATGTTCTTTTTAAAAAGTACATGAAATAATTTGCTAGCTGTAACTTTTTTGTGTTGGTGGCTCAACAGTCATGTAAGTGGCCAAACAGATTTAACAATAATGCTATCTGTTTATTCAGTTTCAGAGTTAAAAAGCTATGCTTATTTTTAGGGAAGATTTTTTTTTTAAGTCCTCTTGCATTTTCAAATGAATGTTGATGAGGATCGTCTTACTCAAAATGCACCATTACTTTTGTCATTGATGTGGAAGTTGAGAGCTGTTCCTGAGGGCTGTAGCACTGAATTACAATTCCATTATGGAACATGCGGTCCTGTAAGTAGTTCCATTGAGTTCCCTGGGAGTGAGTTTACAAGAGTCAATGTTCATTACCGTTCACCTCCCGGGGCCCCATCCTTCACCACTTTAATCAATAACAGCATTAGCTGCAAGTTAAATGAGTGCATGATTTTATAGACAGCACTCTGAGGTACTCCAGGTTTTAAATCCAACTGTTTAAAAATTTTTTTTTTTTTTACAAAATATATGTTTAGATTTTTCTTTCAGTTACAATAATCATTCATTAATGTATTAGTTTAAAAGAGAAAGCAATTTGCTTCATGAAGTCTACACATAGCTGTCTCTGTAAGTTCTGACGATGGAATGAACTAATATTTGATTATCCATTACAGGGGTACATATAATTGGAATGGATAAATATTGCATTGTTTTCTATCTCCACATGCCTGTTCTCGGGAACATAGGAAGCTGAATGGTGAATTGACAGCAGCAGTACTTTCCTAATGTTTGGATACTTTTTCTGCACAGCTTCTGGAGTGTGAATTTATTTCAGACACTGTGGAAGTATGCTGTGTCTTGGTTTTAAACAGGTATGTTTCTTTAGACAACAAATGAAAACATAAACCTAATAGCTCCATAGAAATGAAGAGTTCAATGTTTTCAAAAATCCAATGAACTTCTGAATCTGATTCACATATGGATGTTTCTTTTTCCACTTGAGACCAACAAATATCAAAGACATGACACTTTCAGATTTTCTTCACCCCTCTCAAAAGTGATGGTACGCCTACAATTTTCAACCTAACAGTGGCTCAGGTAACTTGCACTTTTTTAACTGCCACTAGGCAAATCAAACCTTGGCATTCGGATCAGCGAGATTCCAGGACTGTAATCACAGTGAATGTTTCACTTTGGAGAGAACCATTTAAGAAGCTATAAACAGGAAGTAGCTGCTCTTGTAACTGCTCCAAGGATGTACCGATTTTTGGCCAGTGAGACCGTCCAAAGAAAGGCTGAGCACTATGCAGCTCATGTTCCATGAGCTGTTGCTTCTGCTCAAACAGACACAGAAGATTAGAAAGCACAGATATGTGCCTAGGAGTAGAGGTAAGGACTGTCCATCATGCATAAGCTTTATGTTTCTGCACCTCAGTAATCTTCTCCCTGACCTAGTAAAAAGATTGTCTAACCATTGCTGCTGTTTATGAGATTACAGTAATTGATGTGCCAGAGCTTACATGTTTAGGTATAAAAGACAAAAGATATTTAGCAGGTAATATTTGTGTCCATAAAATTGCATGTAACAGTTAATCATACAAAATGGGCAGTGCAGGAAAAATTTGAAAACTGGATGGATGGAAATGCCAAGATTTGCMCATTGTGTCCAAATTTGCTCCTAAATGTGACTTTATATTTTGAGATATATATATATATATATCATACTTATGTATACGCTTTAAGTTTATACCAGTTGCCAAAAGGGCAGAACTAAAAAAGTTGCTTATAGTCTCTTCTTTTAAATATGTATTCTGTACTTCATTACTTAAGTTTAAGGTGCACACAAAATCTGCATTATGATACAGCTCTCAAGCAGCAGAAGCAAGACTCTCCATGGCCTGATTCTTCCCTTTTTTTTTAATAGCAGCTTGATATTTTAAGTACAGTGTGCAAAGAAGTAATGGGTAATTAAATCATTAACTTGAAAATTGGCTAAAACTTACTATTTCCAGCAGTACTTCCCTTCGGGCACGTAGTGTACTAATGGCAAGGATCAGATTAGGGTAAAAATTGCTTATTATCTCAATAGAATAGCAGAGGCCTGCCTGAACCATACGTATGTGAAATAACACTGGACTAGGACAACATCAGTACTCCCACAGTATGAAATGAAACATGAAAAAAAATTAATGCACTAGTTACTTCTGAAATTAAACATGCAGTTGAAAGTTGAATGGAACAATGTTTCAGAAAATGTATGCTATACTTGAGTCTCACAAGTTTTCTGATGACAGCCTCTCTTCCAAGTGCTTGGCTGCAGGTACATTTGCACTGTGGATGCACAGGCATTTAGAAGTGGGAGTTTTTTTGTTTTTTTTTAACCTGAGTCTTTAACATGCAGAGATCCTCYTCCTCTGCATTCCTTACATGTGGATCTCATTTGCTTATAATTCCATGTAGCTGAGGCAGAGCAGTTTCTCAGCTGTTCATTAACTTTTCTACTAAACTGTCATTACCATGTTTTCATGGGAACTGAATAGGTCATCACTAAACTATCCTGTTCTTTCCAGGCTTTGGCCACAAGCATCTGTCTCCTCTACTTTAACACTTCAGCAAGCTTCAGATTATAAATACTGTATTTGGAAGCAATTTTTTTTCCCACTTCCAACAGTTTTGGCTGTACAGCTAGGGAAAAATACAATGCTGAGGACATTCTCCTGAAGTGGTTCCAAGCCTTGTGCCTTTGGTGCCATTGCTTCYGGGAATTTTCACTGGGGAAATCTGTCTGCATCACCCCAGTTGGGAAGTCCAGAAGAAGGAGGAAAAAAAAAAAAGGCAATTCATTCAACATTTCTCTGTCAACAAGTACCCTGTACCACCAAGGAAGAAACCAGAATCTGACAGCTACTACCCATTTCTAGAGTTGTTCTGCAGCCAGAGCAGAGTACTAGAGCAGATTCTTCTCTTCTGACTCAACATATTAAGGTAGAGAGGCCTAGGACTGAAATCTGCTGGCTTTAATGCCTATTAGAATGGTTTGTTGCAAGTATCAGTGTGGGCTACTCTTCCCATTCTGAGTTGAAATTACATTGGGGTGCTCAGACACCCAGACTGGCTCTTTGCCCCTTTGCCTGGCATACTAGTGCTAACTGCAGTCCACATGTGCCCCCCGCCATGCACACATTCTATGATGATGGCACCAGCCATCTCACCTTACCATTTATAAGCACTAGCCAGCCTATCGCCTTTACTCCTAAATTTGCATTTGCTTCTGTTAACTTCGAAACTCACCTCTTCTTTTAATGGGATAGTGCGACTCCAGACACTGATCACTCCAGACTGAGCTCAAATGCAAAAAAATGCTGAAGAGATACAAGCGAGAGCAAACTGCCATGGAAGCATATAAAGCACTTCCTAAGCATGCAGAGATAAAAATAGAAACAGAAGTTCAGTCGCAGAACTGTGACATACCAAAGACCTCCACAGGTACGCAACAGCAGCAAAAGGAAAACCAGCGGGCCCACTGCTGAACAGAGCAGATGACCTAGCACCTAAGGACACAGAGAAGCTGAGATACTCAGTACCCTCAACCTCAGTCTTCACTGAGGAGGTCTCCTCTCAAGCCAACACCAATCTTTATGCACCACCACAAAGTTTGAGGGAAGACGTGCTCCCTGTCCTGGATCAAGTTAGGGACTACTTAAGCTGGACATGCACAAATCCATGAGACAGAACAGTATGCATCTAAGGGTGGATGACCTACAGAAGCCCCTTTCAACTTATTTTTCCCCTCCAATTCCATCTTAATCTGAGCTTCTGTCAAGCTAAGTTTCGCTAAGAGGAAAAACAGGACTTTGTTTGACTCCATCTTCCAATCTGCCACCCCAAGGACATCCATCCCTCCTCCTCAGTGGTTATTCCATTTCTGTAAGTGATAAATTGATTAAGGGGAATTGTCTGGCTTCAATGTACAGCCTTTCTTCCACTGCACTATCAAAAATACAGACATCTAGTTTGGCTACTGTCTACAGAAAATTTTGCCTTTGTGTTGCTCTAATTGGTATTGTGTGGAATGACCTAGATACCACATTCTGGTGCCTGTTACCAGCACCAGTTACAAGAAAGGAGAAGTGTTAAATGAAAAATGTGAACATTACAATTCTTTCAGGCCAAGTCATTTTACTGCCTGGCAGTTTCAGGCAAAGTGATCAAAAATAGAAAAACTCGCATTAACTATTTGAGTCCCCACAGCCTAAAGATAATCTTTAGTTTTGTGAAGGTTGGTCTTGAAAACACAGCAGTTCTTCAGAGGTAAGTTGCCACTAACTTGTTTAACTATGACAAGACCTTTTGTTGCTGTAAGCTGGAATTTCTTCTAACAGAAGACTTAGTTGGGCATTTTCAATAGCTGTGGAAGACCTGAAATACCTAGAAGCTACCATTTAATATCCAAAGTACAATTACAGAAATCTAGCACTGCAGAATAGGTTCTGGGTGATCAGTGTAATCTGTATTCAGGTAAGAACAACTTACAGCAACTTAGGCCTTTAACAGTGGCACACAGATATCCCTACTTAAGTGATTTTTGGGAATATCTACTCTAAGTATAGTTCAACTGAATCTGCTGTTTCTATAGAAGTGTTCATAAGGGATCTAGGAAGCTTCAGTTATGTTGGCTGCATCTACTTAGCACTGAGACTTAACCACTAGCTTCCAGTGGAGCTTGCTGTCCAGATTATGTGCATGCTTACTTTACCTTAATATTACAAGACAAACTTCAGCTTAAACTAATTCAGTCTAATATTAAGTACCATATATGCATGCATTCCAGTTTGGTACATAAGACCTGTAGAAGCAGTTGTCGTCTTAATTCAGAGGAATATTTTAAATATTTAATGCTGTGGGGAAAAAAAATACAGATTAAAGACACAGCAGATCTCAGTCCTTCCTGTGGGTGTTCATTTAGACAAACATTTTCAGCCTCAGAAGCAGCTTATTTTCATTTGGCTTCTTTTGATGTGCAGTCTCATTTGAAGCTATCAYCATGTTAACAATTGAGATGTATCCCCTATAAAGGTAAAGCAAGTTTAGTTACAGAAGTAGTTTAAGTCAACAAATACATAAGTCTACTTCAGAATTAAAACAAATGGCACAAAGTGAGATAGGTAAAATTGCTACATCAACAAACAATTTAAGCAAACTTTTATTGAAGCATTAAGTTGTGGTACAGATTTTTAAATGATCAAAGTCTAACATCACAGAAATTATAAACACCATACTCCCCCCATCCTGATCACCCTAGATAGTTCAATCCATTCAACAGCTTTCATTTTATAGCCGAGGCTTATGCTTCTATTTATAAAATGTATATTTTTCAGTATTACTTGGAAAGGGATCTTCAGTCTACTTAAAGGACCTCAAGCCAACAAATGTCAGATCAGTTGGGACACTGTTTAAGAACAAAAACCACTGAAATATTGGTCCTCAGTATTAACACCAAAAGGCATTACTGCCATTTACAGCATATAATTGATAACATTGTTAAAGAACTTCAATCAACAATATGCTTAAACTCAAAAATGTTCCAACCACTTGATTTCTAACCAAGCAGACTTTAGTTTAGAAGCACTGAAAAAGTGCTTCATTTATAAATAYGGAAGGAAGAAAACACCATTGCGTCAACCCAGAAAGAGTCAAAACATTGCAAGGACAAGAGGAAAAAAAAATCTGTTTTGTAGTTATTAACTTGCTGGTCTCACAGCTGTTAAAATCCCACAGTATTTGCAAACATAGCTGAAAGTCTGCCAGCTCTTTAAAGCCTGCATTTTAGTCAATACCCATTAAAGTGACTTTGAATTACACTTATTCATGTTCTATGAATAGCATTCTACTTCACTTCTGTCCAGGTGTCCCAGACAGTTCTTGTTCTATGCCTTCACTTAATGCCCTCAAGTCACAGTAAGAGGAACCACTGCATTAATTAGGAGGAAAAACAGATGAAGTCACAACACTCAAATACAACATAAGTCACATGCACAACAATGTCACAGGACTGTCACAAGATAGAGGCATTAGCTTTGCTTGGAACAACAAAATGAAGCAACACTGGACTAGTTTAGAAGCATTCTTTTTACAGTTAGAAGTGGCAGTTTAAGTTTTACTGAGAATAATCAAAACAATCAACATATCCAGCCTGGCAAACTCCACTCCTTTGCTAGATCTACCTGCCAGCACTTAAGAGCACCAGCTTCTTAGTCAAAGACATAATTGGTGCCTAGGAAAGAATGTTTGGTGCCAATATGAATTTGCACTTTGCAAAGTTGTCACACAACTATACCAAAGCACTTGTACCCTGACTCAGCTCTCCCCCTTTCAAGTCTTGGACCTTCTTCAAATTCTGCCATTGTGTAGCAATGTGACAGCTTGGGGACACAGACAGATAAAYATGAGCATTAAGCTAAGATGAAATTCAACCTGCATTAGTATCTATACCAAGTTTAAGGATGAAAGGCTGATGCATTAGCCCAGTGCTATGGTACAGCCGATCAAATTCCTATAAGCTTGATTAGAGCATGACAGAGTCAGTGATTTAAAAAACCACCACCACCTGTAGTAGCAAAACAATTTCTAACTGTATTAAGTGAAAGAACTTTCTCCAACCATGAAAGTGTTAATTAGGAATCAGTTTCATTAGAAATCATACAAGTTTGTCAAAAACTGTTTTAGACTGAAATCACAATATAGATGAAAAATATTGGCGACAATTTAACAGAGAACTGTCCCAGTGAGTAGGTTGAGGCTGAAGTCTAATGAGGACGAAAGCCTTGTCTGTGGGGAATTTTTGGTGATACCTGGAGAAAAACTATGCTGTGTGTAATTCTACCTGAATCATTTTTACATGTGTTGTAAAGTTTCATACAGTAAGATTTTTCTACATGCACTTCAATTTCACAGCAAGAGTGGCATAGAGTACCTAAACACAGAAGAGAGCATTCATGCAAGATATCTAACTCCTTGATATAATAATGCATACAATTCAAAATGGTTATACTATGATTACACCTAGGGCTTTCCACAACTACAAGGTGGTGGGAGTGGAAAGCCTGGCCCCCTGAATCATTAACTAGAAAGCAACCACCACCTTCTATATGGAATCTCCTTTTGCGTTTTTTCTTCATTCTTAATCAACTGTGCTGTTGCTGGCGATTCTTCGTAAAACTGGTAAAAACAAAGTTGTAGTCACTGAATTGGGCAATCTGGTGATCAAGACGTTTAAATCCTTCAATCTTCTGGGCAGAAGAAAAGACTGTACGACATTTGGAGCTCTAGAAAAAAGTAAAATTTACATTTTTATGCTTAGCATTAAGACTGGGAGATAGACTTAATGTGTACTTTCTGGGATATTGTTACCAACATGCTTCAAATGCTTTCATGAAAGTGCTTCAGGAAGTTCCAATCCCAAACAATTCTGCTCCTTAACTACTGTATTGCTTTTCTATCAGTCATTGGTTGGAAGCATCAACATTAATAGTCTGCTTCTACAACTGACAGCTGTGGCCAAATCAAGAAAAACACCAAAGCAAGAAACTGATGCCTATACAAGTATTCCAATGACTTTCCATGAAGTTTCAGTTGGACTGTCTTATCTCTTAGTATTTAAGTTTCTCTTGAGATCAGATTTAGTGCATGCCAAAAGACYTTCTTTCACTTTCCCAAGTAGCTACCACCCAAATTTAGAGGCAAACTAGAAAGAGCTGATGCCCAAGTGAGAAACAAATCTTTATCATCACCCAATTTGTCTACTTGCAAACCTTATTTCAGGAGCTGACATGCTAATGACAGCAAACTCACCTGATTAACAAAGAGGGTTGTCACAAATTTTCCTGGCTTGAAAACCTCTACAACTTTTCTAATCAGGTCATCATAAGAGGTCTGACTTATGTTTGTTTCAAAACTAACATAAGAAAATTCTGGTTCTGGAGTGATGTGAATAGTCCAGTAAGTTCCCTGAAGAAGAAAAAAGATTATTAGCACCAAATAATTAAATTTATTTTAATATGAATATTCAATAAATGTAGAACTTACATCCGATTTCATCCCATTCATTGAATACCCACAAGGATTGAACATTGTAGCATCAATAACAGAACCTGGTATCAGGTCACGAATTCCACTCATCTGAAATAGAAATTAAAATTATACCACTCAATTTTATCATGTTTCCTTGCACTTATGTTTAAGTCCAACTCAAAGGCAGAATGAACACAAGTTTATGAGACAGGGCACTAGATTCTTTCAATAAGGGGGAAGTCAGTTTAATACCAGTTTGTACCACTGTAAACAAACTTGCTTGGCATCCTGTCACTTAGACCAGTGACTGAGTGCTCAGTTCTGTGCAGGTTACCAAAGTATCTGGTACAAACAGAATCAGACTGCATACCTCCAGAAAGAGCAGCTTTGAGTTATAATGCATACTTTTTCCTGCAACTAAAAATGGAAAACAGCTTCTGTGCAATCGGTGTCCACAAAATGAAGGCTATTTACATTTACTATGGAGTGTGAACATATTTCCTTATACTCTGAAGTAATCCCAAGCACTGATTTCCCATACAGTACTTGAGCTACAGCCAAACCTTTACAACAAGTACAGTAGCGAGATTCAAAGCATGGAGGGGGGAACAGATGTAGTCACTGTATTTGTCAGTGAAACTTGTTCACACATAACCTTCCTGTTAATTGGAAAAAGTTAGGGAGGAAAGGAGACAAAACTGGGCCTATCAAATTATGCTTACACCTTAAAACTTCCCCAACCAAACTACACTTCCCCTACAACCCAAACAATTAAAATGACTCCCATGATTTAACCTCATTTGATAACTTTATTCCTTTGGCATTCATTATCCTCTGTATAAACCTTACTTCTTGTAATCTCCATCCTTCAATGGAAATCATTAGGATATCTGAACTCCTATTCCTCCATTTTCCAGAGCAGCAAACATTCAATCACTAAAGCACTGCAAATTGCACCTTTCAATAGATTAAAGTAGGAACACTGTAAACATGAACTTTTATTCCCCCAAATCTTCTAGAGTCAAACCCATTTTACCCCCCAAAACTCAAATATTAATCTTTTCTGCCACAAAATAAAGTTCATATTAAATGTTAAGTGAAGCATTTAGTTGCCCAATATCCACCACCCCCCAAATATTTAGTTTTCAAGCAAACATACACGAGTGACATCATTTGCAGTAACACCATCTTTCATGTAGAACTGGTCCATAACTACTGGGTCGAGCTCACTCATCAGAATTTCCAGCGTCTGATCAGGCTGACTGGATATCCGACTCTCTGGGAAATCCAGAGTGTACAGGTACCTACATAAAGTACAAATGACTTCTGTAATAAATATTAGCAGCAGCAGGTTAAGTTGTACTGTATGACTCAGAGATTTCAAAGTCTTTGCATACATACCAGCAATCAGAATTCATACGTCCCATGCAATAAGCTGCTCCATCTAGTCAAGACAAAAAGGTCTCAAGTTAATACGCCACAGCTGATCCTTTAGGTAAAGGACTAACCTTGTTTTATATTTTAGGACAGTGCAAGTCATTCATAGAACATTTAAAGAGATTCACTGATACAGTTAATATCTGTATCAAGTAAGCAGGCATTTAACTTCAGAAGCATAAAGCCAATAATCAGAAAAACAGGTTCCTCAGAAGGTAGTCTCAATACCCCAATTCAGAACCTACTAGGAAGAAATTCAGATTAAAGCTTTAACTATGCACAGATGATTATGATTATGATTAGCATTTATTTTCAAATGATTCAGATCAGTATTTCAATTTCTATATTCCTTCAGAAAAGTTTTCTGACAGAAATTCAAAGTTTTTTATAGGTTTTTCATTATTAATATGTGAATTCAATATTTAGTGCAGTGATTCTTTGAGCAGAATTTTTTCAGTATATTTCAATCCCCACCTTAAAGGACTAGTCTACCTTTTTGCTGAGGCTTTTGGGGTCAGTGATAGCTGTATTCTACAGACTTATTTAGCACTTACCACTTAGAATTCTGCAGACTACCTCAGTCAAAGGAAGGTGTTAAGTTTCAAGTTTATTATGATGTAAAGTTTGACCCTGGCAAACTAGTGTCAAAATCCAGAAAATAACCACATACAGCTTTTCATTCTTACGCAGCTGAAACTCGTGCTGGCTGTGAAGCTCCCAAGGACTGTTGAATGGCCTTGCACTCAGGATGTACAGCACACCACTTGTCACTTTTCACTTCATATGAACACTTAACACAGGTATACAACTTTAGTGAGGTTTCATAGACTTACTTGGGAAAATTTCATTAAGAAACTCTACTTCCTCCTGGAAATTCCTATGTGGGTACTCCTGGTGGGAAGGCTTCATGAAATTCTTACGTGAATAAAAGAAGCTCTGGGAAAAAAAAAAACAAAAAACACAACAACAACAAAAAGCCACATCTTAGATATTGAAAATATATGCCCATCTTGAACCTAAAAATCTAGGAAATGCCCAAAAGATATGAGCATTTAGTATAAGCTTTCACAGGAGAATTCTTCACTGTAAGAACACTGATACCTGTACTTCGTCTTCCATTTCAGAGGCATATAACTATACCTAGCTTAATTTGTAAGCTATAGATGCTGACTTTCAAATTTATTTTCCACAAGACATCAGTAACTTCAGCACTGACAACCTGGGCATGGAAATCTTTCACCCTTAGTAACCTTATTCAGTGCAACAGCATTTGTAAATTAGCATCCTTTAAAAGGCAAATAGAAAGCTATGCTCTGTAGCAGAGCAAACAATCTTGTATATAACTTATTACAGAAATGATACACAAAGGAAGCCTCAGAATTAAGATGAGTGAATTCAATATATTAATAAAAACATTTTGTACATTCTAAGGAAGATGGGGCATTTTTGGTACCTTACCTGAATTGAGTCAAACCCACTGTACTCCCTAGCAAGCTCTAACAGGGGAACCAGTGCTTGCAGTAAGAGGGTGGTACCACACGTCTTCAAAATGAAACGTCTCTTGGAGACAAACATGCTACTCTCACTATTAAAGAAAAAATAGTGTTAAAAATGAGTTGTGTTCCCTATAAAACAAATTAGGGGAGAATGGTTAGATCTTAGTTCTAATCCCAGCCAAATGCATTATTTTATAAATGAACATTCAGGATGCAGTACATACACTTGCAGAGCATGTTTATCAGATCAATAGGTTTTAGCCAACATTTTCAAGAGCTGCTATGATCTCCTGAAACAATTTTAAAACTATGGGTACTTGGCACTCTTGAGGTCCAATTCAACAGAAGCCCGACATTTACATTTAACAGATTAAGTCAGACAATTCACCTAAAATTTCGGGCCTCATACTCAGGGGTCATATCAGCAATGATACAAAATTTAGTCCTTGGCAACTTTAAGACATGAATGTGGTCTCAGCTCAATGAAAGTTTCAGCAACAGCTGTACAGCTGTGGTTCAGCTTGCTGACACTGCTTTAGAATGAAGTATGCACATACAAATCAGTGGAAACAGCTTAAAATAAACTCATTTCAGACTTTACATCAGTGCTGACAGAAGTTTAGCAGTAGCTGTCAAGGAAAGCACAGTTTGAATAGACACTTTGCACACATTTTCAGTATGTTTCAGGCAATACTAGTAGTCCACTGCATTCATTACACAATTGTCTTTGGCTTAAGAATAAGCTTTCCATACTCTATTACCCTATGATTAAAGCAGCTTTTTCTTCTCTTCACTGTAGTGGGTGAAATCTAAACTAGCAAGACAGCAGAACAAATTTCTCCACCATTCAGACAATAAATAGCTGCTCTAGCTGCGAGTGTGATACTGCACAGCTAGCACAGTACAGGAAAGAGGGACTGCATGCTTTACATTACCTCAATCTATTCTAGAAACAAAGATGCTGTTAAGCAAGTATACAATATAGACATGCCCATAATTTCTTGACCCAGCTGCAGAACATGGTCTTAAACATGAAACCTGACTTTCTCAGCTAAAAAAAGCTGATAAGAATATCAACTCAAAAAACCCCAGGAAGCCTCAGAAGAGCTGTATAGAATGGCTGGCTGCATCTTCTAGGAAAGCTGACTACTGGAAAGTGATAAATCAGCACCTGTCCATAAGAACAGGAAGTCCCAGTATGAGATTAGAACTGTAGCAATATGATATGCCCTTATGCATAAGATAATTTATGTATACAGCTAATTTTTGTAAATCAGATATTTAATACTGATCTTCAGTTCAGTGGGACTGTAGTTAATACTGCATTCAGAAGACTCAAACATGTACCAAAATTTTCACACCAAATGACTGAGCAGCAGGAATGAAAGTCTAGTCTAGGTATTTTTAACTCAGCTTGGAATGCTGCTTAAAAATGGAAAGGTTATTTAATCCACTATATAGTTAACTAGTTACATTTTTCTGATTTTTTTGTTTAAAAATATGAAGCTTTGGGACAACACAGGCTTCAGCAGTTTCACTAGTTTGCTCTTAGCTCAACTTTACCCTCAAAAGCTTTCAAATATACAAGATACAAAAGCTTCAGTTTTTTGAATCTGAAGTAAAGCAGAGAATGTCAATGCTTCTGTAAAGTTCATGCAGAAAACAGCAGGCAGGAAAGTGTTTTGTAAGATGGAAAACACATGGCAAAAGCTGTTTGTCCTTATGGCTAACTGCCGTATAAGACAAGAGAATCCAAGATCTCTGGAAAGCTATAATATTTACAGATGTCCTCAGCTCAAAGAGTTGCTCCACTTGATTGTAATATTCCAAGTTACAGCAAAGCCAACCTATATAGTCTTTGCTGGTCTAAAAATGATACTTCCATGCACTATTCTGCTGAAGTGATACTAAAATTTTTCATTAACCTCTTAATTGGGGAGAGTTATCCCAAGGCAAAATCCAGCGATCTGTTAATAGTCTTATATATCAGGTGTAGAAGTACTACAGCCCTGTCCTTAATCTTATAAGACAAACACTGATAATTATGAAGACATTTGTGTTACTGAACAGAAGCGCGACAGCATTATAATTAGCAGACCCTGCAAGTTGCAGTCATTAACAGAGCAGGATCTTCATAATCCAAGATTCTCAGCCAAATGAATCCCACACAACAGTTCAACTATTTTACTTATTGGAGACTAAAAGAATAAGCTAGTGGCTTACCTGAGTACATAAGCTTCCTGTTTGTCAGTTTTTGTCACACTTATGATCAAACAATGCACATTCTCCAGAAGTTTGTCCCACTCAATCCTGTGAAGAAGTTAAGTCTTATGAGACCAGTTAGGATTTTACCTAGATAACTAAATGAAGTTCTGTTGCAAGACAATGTCATTTCCAAGGTGAACAAACCTCTATCGTAGCACTGTAAGCAGATTTCTGATAAACTAGGCACTAAGCAAGTTAAGCAGAACTAACCATATGAAGCTATGTTTGCACAATTTAAAGTTGTCACAAAACACCTGAAAAAGCACTTGGAGCTAGAAAACCTACCATCCTTGGCAGCCTATGTTGTTACCCTGGCTCACTGAATTCAGTCTTTGCTCCAAGACATTTTCATAAACCGATTCTCTTAATGTTTTCATAGCATAGACTCTTCAAAAGCTTTCACCCACCACCAGCATCTTTGTGTAAGTGTCATGTCACATGGATGGTCAGAAGTACCAGGACCCCATTCCCACTTGCTACACAGTGAGTAACAGTGTTCAGAGTTACAATTTGAACAATCAACATCTGCATTATGGGACCAAAGCTACCCAATTTAAAAAGCTTATTACTTTATAGTACAGATCCATTTAGTAAAGAACTTACGGTACAGACTGAGGAGGTACCTGCCTCCTATCAAATGTGTATAAAGTTCTGTATACAATGATCTAAACTAAGCTCACCTTCTTCCAAGCTGACTGCAATAGTACATATTTTAAATTCTACAGAAAAAAATTTTTTTATACAAGTGTTTTGTAAATTGGGCTGAATTTTTGGATTTAGCCTCAGCTTTCCTTAAAATTCTTGGTCCCACTTTAAGCAGCTTTGAAATAAATATTGACAGGTTAAGAAAATGGAAGCTTTCTGGAAAACAGGATGAAAAGTATAGTCCAAACAGGTTTATAGCCCTTGCCCTCCCCTTTCACGCTCTCAAGTCTGAGAACTCTTCTGAAACTATCTCAAGACTTTATACAGGAACTGCCTATCACAATACAATATTCAATTCCTAGCTCTCAATGGCAATTCTTAAGTATTTACATTCCCAGGATTCATTAGTGCAATCTGCCACAAACATACATGTCAAGAAACAAGCTTCTAACAATGCAAGTCCAAATGAGTTCAAGTCCCGCATCCCACATGTACTAAGATAAAATTTAGTTTGCAACTTAAGGTACACTTTAGATTGAATCTCCCAATACTCTCAATTACAGCAGTCATTGACAGTTAAAGTGATAAAACAGCAAGTTAACATTAATAGGCTATTTGTCCACCTTGGTCAACTCCATAATTTAATTGCTAACTAGCCCTAAGGACTGGAGCTAATACATCTCAATGGTCTGCATTCCTCTTCGATCAATCTCTAGAAGGTCTAGAAAACTTCTACAGGAAATAATTTTCTTAAACTATTTGAACTATTTTCATATGGTGAAAGTTGAGCCTGCAGAAGGGCTAGATTTCAGTATAGTGGTTAGAAGTTTAATATTCTCTACTGCCATTATGTATTCTACAAGGAATTCTATTAGAAAACTGAGCTTTTTGGCTTGAGCCCTTTGAGACTTCGAAGTACTCAAAAATGACAGACTTGAACACAAACATTTTGGTTATTACTTTAGTCTCGTGACTACATCAGATTAAAAGAATCCAATATAGTAGTAAAGTTTTTTATGGAGCAGACAGAACAGATGCACCTTCCCAAAGTCACAGAATCACATGACCTCATCAGCTCCATTCCACTTCGCCATCTCTCCCCTCCCACTACATATTTCATCCACTAATTTGTGTGGACTCTTGTGCTCAGGCCTGTAAGGGACAAGGCTTACTAACTCAGCATAAAACTGAGCTGCCAGCCACATTATGGACCTGAAGCAACTGATAGCTATCAGACTATCAGCTGGTGCAAGGTAGAGAACTCTACAGCTAGGAAATAGAGGGAACAGTTATACTTTCCCAGCACCAAGTCATTAAAYTGGCTCAGCTGCCCATTTAAGTTTCAGCCTAATCCTTCCTGAGGGGTCAGACCTGCCTTTATTCACACTGCAACAGCTCTGCAGTTGTACTTCAGGCCAGAGAATTCACTGTTAATCCTGTCAACAGGGTTCCTCTGGCAGCTACAAGTCTCTCCCCTTAGAAAACTGGTCAGTTGACAAGAGTGAAACATCACTGCAAAAATGAAGTTTTAGATGCTGCTGTACACATATCCATCTCCTACTTGTAGCCCAGATGTAATTCACTTCTTGAAACACMCCAGAAAATGCCTGTTGCCTCAAGTATTTCTCCCTTACTTGGGAATGTCTCCTAAAACTTAATTCTGTACCTTTGCTACTAATACAGGCTCTGAAGGGAAAATACTCAAGTGTTACACTAAACCAGTCAATGTAAAAATATTATACAAGTATTTATATAGTAGTCAACCAGAACAAGATATTAAACTTACACTCACTGCATAGCCTCCTTTTAGAGGAGAGAAGCCATTGAAAAAAATGAGTTTTAAAGAATCTTATGCATCTTAAAATACATCATAATTAAGTGCACATCTGAACAAGTTTTTATAAACTCTGAATGATACATCTGGATACTAAAAAGCAAAATGAGTTTCTCCCTATCAGCCCATAAGTGAACCTTGATGAAATATTTTTCTAAAAGTAGAGAGATCCTTATGTTTGGCCCTGGATTTGTTTTTTTTTTTTAAACAGCAAGTCTCAAGACAATTTTTCCATAAACATGACAATACAGGCCATTCAAATCAGCACACCAAGATAAGCAGTTTTTTTAAACTATACCTGCTCAAATAGAGCCTCAGATTTATTCAGCTGTACACTTCTGTCATGGGCTGTGCTTAACACTCACTGTCTTTGATACTCAAGTACATATGAAAACAAAAAAGTATGTGCTCATCTTTTCACATTTACCAGGATTTTCCAAAGTGAACTATTAAAATCTAAAATAATTTCATTAAGTACTCCTAAGCAGTCAGGTATTTTGGTGATAAGGGGACAGAAAAGGGACTTCAGTTTTCTCTGGAAACTACAGCACACATGTACAAGTTTGCCAGCCTTAGGATCTCTCCTGTAACATCCTATTGGATTCCTCTTCTAAACAGAGTTAGGTAATGTGTTAATTTGGTTTGATATGGTGCAACAATTGCTCAAATCAYTCCCTGACACCACTACTAACAATATTCTAACTGCCATTAAAAAACCATCCAGTGTTTTATGAAGCATTTCTGAAAGCTGAGGCAGAGTTCCCTTATACTGCCTAATGCTAAGCTGCAGTACTCCTATTTGTATATTACTACTGATTTGGTATTTGTCCTTTGAGTATTAATTGATTGTAACCACCTCGGGCATTGCAACAACATATACAATAATCTACTCCTTCACAGGCTTCTTATCTGGTCAGATAGTCAGAACTCCAGCATTAGAGAAAGTCTTCTACACAAATAAGCATTATTGTACTGCAGAACTGGATGTCTCAGGAAACTGGCTCATCTAAGTTTGCCATGAAACTTAGTACAGGAAGAAGCAGCAATTTTGGTGTCCAATTAGTCTAACAATCAGCACAGCATACTACTTGCACTACAATACAGCACATTAAGTCCAAAGCCTGCTATATAAATCAAGTAAGGCTCTAGCTATGCTCATTAGTACTATAGTTGGTATTTAGGTATTGTGGCTGAAATCTGCAATTGCAGAAGACCTTGGAATATTAAAATTGTGCTCAATTCTTCAATACTGCAACTACAGAAACCACAGCTAAGCATATACTAGATGTTCAGGTGTTGAGCCTTTACAGGAATAAAGGAAAAGTTCATGATTTGAGCTGATTAGTATAGCATTCTATGGAAGAAAGCCTACAAATTGAGAAATACACTAGATGTCAAGTTTCATCCAGAAACATACATTTAATAATTTAAGAAAGGCTTGCAGCAGTCAGGATGAGACTTGACCACATTACAAGTAAATTTTGCAGTAGAGATTGCCATTCTATATATTTTATAGAATAGAGATGGCATCTATGTGCATTTTAAAGTTAAGCACAGAAAACAGAACTATAGAAAGGCCACTAGCATGCTGCGTTTGATCTCAACGTAATCAAACAAGATGACTGTAGTTTCACATTTTCCATTGTTTCAAGTAGAGGTAAGGAAGAACACCTGGGACTGCTATGTACCAACTAGACTGACTTCTCTAAAAACTTAATTCTTGCATTATTTTCCATTTGTTTAACCTGGATAAGTCAAGTGCTCCAAGTTAGTAGAGCAAAATAATGTCTAGCTCTCCCCCAAAGCAGAAACTTAAGAATTCTACCTTAAAGCACCCTTTCATGGATTATTAATATACGTATTGCAGCTAGCTTGTTTGTCAAGTAAAAATCCCCTCAAAGGTGGTAACTTTGTGAAAGACTTGAGAACATTACATCCTATTTCATAATTTCTAGTTGTGAACTTCCTAGCTGTGAAGGAGCAAAATCTAAGTGAAAAGCAGAACAAAAGACTAATTCCCCCCAAAAGTAATCATGGGCTTCTGTTCCTCAAATATCCCCTTCCAATGGAGAGTATATGGATTGCATTACTATTTCCGAAGCTATTTCCCAGAGGCAGACATCAGGACAATCCCCAAACACAGATTGTTTGAAGCCTGCTTCCCTATACTGAAAGTCAAACATACCAGAATATGATACTTCAACATGATACAGCAGCTAAGAAAGTTTGGTAGTGGACCTGCATCAACTGGAACACCAAACTGGAAAAAAAAAGTATTTGAGACCAGCTACTCATGGTTATAAAAATAATCTTAAGAGTATTAACCATCTCATCCCAGAGCTGTAAAACCCTGATCCTTATATTTCAAATAACTGACACCTGCTGAGAGCTAGTAGTTTGTCCAATAGGCAAGCAATGAGTATCTTAGATGGTTGCACAGGCTTAGACACTTACTACTGAATGCAACTGGAGTAATTCTGCCCCCTCCTACCTTCTGATCACCTCCTACCAATCAAATATGGACAGAAAGCTGCTGTTTCTATACTTGACTAGCAGACCATGTTAAAATAAAAAAAAAAAAAGCATAGCAATCTATTCTTGTACCTGGGTTGCAATGTTTAGTGCCTTCTGACTTGTTACCAGAACCTAACTTCTACTCAAGCTACTACAGATGACTGTCAGCATAGAAATACCTCTCATGGAATTGAAAAGTATTTCAGTTTGAAGAGGTATATGCTTAGAGCATGTAATGAAATTAATACTAAACAGGTCCTCTCAACCATTATGTTTCCTCCTTTATTTCACTAGGAACTAATTTTTTCTTGGTAGATAAAACTATGCCTTTCAACATGAGTTATTAGCCTACTCTGAGCCTTTACCTGTGGAGGCAGAACATGTTTTAACCCAGAAGTCAAACATATCAGGCAGTGGCACAATACTACTGTTTCAGGCCAACCAGGAACAGGACACCAGCAACTGAAGAGATTATACAACTACATCAAAAACTTATTCCTGTCAACAATTAACACCCTCCAGAAGCATAACCCCCAGTAAAAGTACCTTGCAAATGCAACTCAGACTGCACTGGGGAAAAAGTTCTTTTCTAAAAATTCTTGCTGTACTGTAGAACAAGTCCTATGAAACATCTAAAGATAGCTTAAGCTGTATACATCCTCTTGCATAGCTTTAACAGCTGACAAGACTAGTAATCATGGTGATAACCAATTTTATCTTGTACCTTACCATAAGACCTTGTTTAACATAAAACATTGAACTACAGAGTAATACACTTTTCACTCCTTCAAACTGTTATCTCCTAAGTATTTAACAGCCAGTATTATCAACTGCCTCATTAACAGGCTATAGTATAGTTAGTAGGCAAATTGCTACCAACACCAGAACAGTCAAGAACTCAATGCCTTGTCTAAACTGCCTAGGCACAAGAGACAGGAGGCATGGAGGTTGGCTAATAACGGAGTCACAACACTAGTTTCAAGTGTTCTGAAAGGTACAGTACACAGACCAGACTTGTTACCAGTCAAATTACCAGATTTGTAATTCTGAAGTCAAACATTTCAAAACATCTCCTAGTAGCTGGTATTTTCTGCTGACTGACAGATATGTGAATTATTTCCTATTAGAATTACAACTCAGTTTAACTTTGCAAACTGCTGTTTAATACAGGTTATCTTGAATTATTTATGTTCATATAGAGTTTAGACACAACACATTGGCAGCTAGATAATTTGACTTCAGCAATATCTGCAGAGTGCACAAAGACTACACACCCTATACATTGAACACAGACGTACAGAAAGACTGTCTGCATCTGCCTTATCCCAAACCTAAGAAAACTCCAGGGATATATGCCTAATCTTGAATTAAAGACAAACACCTGAATGAAAAAATTGCATTCACAAGTGATTCCAAGCAGTACTTCCTGCAAAACGCTGTTTACCTGCAAGAAAGACCAAGTCCCCTGCTAAAGAGAATCATACCCCCATGCAGCACAACACCAAGATATTTCATCAATGGCACAAACAGGTCCTTTTATCTTTATTGTAATTACATCAGYATACAGAGAGCACTGGACTCCCACCCTTGCTGTCTGACCAAAAAAGGGGTATTCCTAAAGTCTTATTCTTATATCAAAGGACAAAACATATCTGACACCCAAGGTGTTTAATGAAGCATGAGTCCTTTTGGGAACATTAGGACTTCAATGAAAGGCTTACAGGCAACATTCAGGCAAGTTAAGTGTAACATTCTCTAGAAAGAACAGGCTGTAAGACACATCTACCATAAGCCTCAAGTCTTCCAGCATAACAATTACTCAGYAGGTAAGTAGCAGCATAAATGACTCCAGGATAAGGTAGTGGTTTACAGCTTGGTCATTTTATACATGTATGACAAGCATTGCATTTTCTATGTGAAGATTTTGTATATCTGCCAGTAGAGTTTCACCTAGTTTTGCACTAAGCTGTAAAAATCTTGAAAGCCACAGTAATTTGGCAGACACCAAAGTCCCAACCCTTATTTTCAATAAGTATTTTTACCTCTTGACCTTTGATTAAATAGCAAATGTGAGGAACTACTGTAAAATTACAATTGAGACAGTTACAAGCAAACAAGTTGATATTCAATTGTAATTTTGAACTTCGCAAAAATCTAGTTTCTAAGAATGAGTTTTGGAGAGGGGAACATCTGAATTCTTATATAAAACTTGATGTGCTCCAGATTCTTTCACCTCCACGTATAAAAGCTTTGCCAGTGTAGAATGACAGAAGCCCTTATCCTGGCACAATCCTCCCAGCCCCCCTTTCAAGTTCCACACAGCAGCTCTACACACTGCTTTGGGCTGAAGAATCACAGGAATGAGAGTAGAATGTGGCTCACGGCCAAGCCTCCTTGTACCTTCACTGTTTGAGAAAATATGCAGTTAACACTGCTACAGTCCTAAGAGCTGGAGAAGAGAAGGAGGGGCGAGGGGCAGGGGAAGAGATGCAGAGGCACAAGTGCATTGACTCAGGCTATACAGTGCAATACAAATCAAGTAGTTACAGAACTTGTATCAGATCTGACTGTACTGGTGCCTAGCAGTTTTAATCAAGCATAGGCTGAGAATATCATAATACCAGTGTCTTTCCATATTGTCCATTACTGCACTGTTCTCATTCTCCACTTTCTCATTATGGGTCCACACAATATATGTAAATAGGAAGTAAATTAAAGGTGCCTAAGCAAGCTTATTTTAAGAGTATCTTTCAGTTCTGAATATGTGAGAAAAGCTGACAGACTCTTAAAATAAGTACCAGAATCATTAACCTATACTTCTGTACCTTCAAGATCAGCTTAAGCCTTGAGATGGCAAATACATAGCCACACTGTTAGCTGAAGGAATGAAGTAAGCTTACTTTACTGGGGGGATAGTGAATGCACTTAGTCACTACTGAATTCCAGCGCTCACAGCATGCTCAGGAAGGATTTTTCAGGTATTTTAGTTAAACTCAAGTGCAACACACTCCTAAAAAAAAGCTAAGGTGCCAAATTACATGCAGCTAGTTTGACAATCCATAACACTAAAAACAAAGCTTCCTAAAATAGCCCAGATTTATGAACAGATTCAATTTTATAATTTTAATTATATCATAGTTTTAATAGAAAATTAATCCACTTGAACTGAAGCTTTCCAAAGTTTACCATATTTTTCATTTTAAGAAGCAGGAAAGTCTTAGAAGGTTGGACAAGTAATACTGTTGCTTCTGAAAGTATTAAGACTAAGGCTTGATTTTAAGACAGAATAAGCTCTCAAGAGGTTTGGAAACATCTGTGGATGTGATCTATCGATGCCAGCAGAGATACTGACACTATTCCACCTGCAGATTAAATAATGGTATTTCATACCTAATTTGAAATTGTCTCCAGCTTTGGAAGCATCTCAGTAACAGGAAACAAGCTTAACTGATTCTAGACTTCAAATATACATCAGTAATCAGGTGGTGTCAAACATGAATGACAATCAAGTGGGTCAGAAAAGCAATTATATATCCTTATGTATGAAGCAGAGGAACCTCCACATTTATTCTCTTGAGACAGACTTATGTATCTGCTTTTAAAATCATTCTCACCTTTAATACCTTTCTGTTCAGAAAATAGTAATATATACTATTTCAAGTGTGTTGGCATTTCACTTGAACTTAGACAAAGCAAGTGTGGGAGTTTCACTTTAATCAAGAATTTAAAAACAGTCGCAGCTTATTCTGATCAACATCTGTTCACAAGTCAAAGTTATACAGAATTTGTTACYAAACTGGATAACTGAATTAGAGATTGATCAATGATGAAAACAGAGAAGGCATAATTAACTAACCAGGCACATACAGAAAACCTTGTTTCTATTTCAAAATACCACTACGCATTTGTATCAGCCTACTTATGTATTAAAAAGGATTCATAAAGGAATAATCTCATTCAATGAAGTTAAGCTCTGTATGAGTCCGATGTCAAACAAGCAGTATCTTTATGACAACTCTGCTTACTAAAAAACTTCTGGAACTTGTATAAACCAGCATTTAAACAATATTCTGCAGCTCTATAATAAATAGGCACAAAAATGCAAGGATTCATTGCTTAAAACTATCCCATTTGTATGACTGGAAGAAGCTGACAAGAGTTACTGTATTATATGATCAAGCATTGTAAAGATATTTATATAAGGTCACATTTGTTCTGTACACAAAGGAGGGAAGAGTTAATGTTTTCAGCAAACCCTCCTTTTACACTTAAAGCTATTTTTAAGCAAACATGCTTTACATGCAAGCATAGTGAGAAGCACTGAAGTTAAAGCTAATGATTTTAAGGCCACAAAAAACATTAACTTCATTTCACTTTTGAATATGAGCAGGATAGGCATCTTCAGACGCTTGCCACTATTTCAACCACAAGACCTTTTGCACAACTGTTTAACAAATGTACAGAGAGCCCCAAATCTCACCAGCTAAGGAAAGCCCATGTTTATTCCTTTCCTTTTTTAGCTGGAACCATTACTGAAGGTATTAAAAACACTGAATATACATCAACTTCTGAAACACCTTACACTGTATCCAAATAATTCTCTGGAAAGCAGGCTTGTCAACAGCTGAAAGGAGTTTAAGTCCATCAGTTCTTTAAGTTTTTTCCAAGTAACTGGTGTTATCTTAGAGACTTTAAAATACCTAATCCCTAGCAAAGCACATGCAACATGGAAATTTTTAGCTCTGAACACCAGCTTAGTCACTCAGGAGATGAATGGCTAGCATTTCACTACTAAGCAGGTATTACAATACAAAAGGCAAGCTCAACTGGTTTGCAACTTGACTCTAATTTAGCTATTGTTCTGTAGTTTCAGCTTTGATTTTAAATTGTTCAACATGAACTAGCTTATTCAATTGTCTGTATGTAATTAGCATATTGAAATATATTGCATTCATAAAGTTCAGTACACAAAGATAACCTTAGTTTTTATCTACCCCACTGTAGTGGCAATAATAGCTTAATTCTGACACCTCATTTTTCTAAAAGAATGTTTAGAAATTTCATTTCATGCTAGCAACAAAAATACTGTGATATTTATTTTTGAATAACTTAAAGGTTAACAGCAGCTTTCAGACTTGTCACACCCTTCCACCCAAATTAGGCAGCTTCAATTAAAGTCTTGTATTAAGACCCAATTAACACAAAGGCCTTCAAAGCTTGCTCACAACTCTGAAACTGTGTTAAAGACTACACGTTTAACAGTTAACAGTTTGTATCTACCCTATTAAAACTTTTACAGCCATATCTAAACCTTGTAAAGGAACCTGTTGCAGTACCTGCCTTACAATTCCATTAAATGCTATTAAGCAGTTTTAAAAAATAAGTCTGCTGTTTTGTAAACATGAGCCCCAGCTAACAAACAGAACACCAGAGCATGAATGTGTCAACAAGGAAAGCATCTGCAGAATGCCATCTCTAAACTAGAAGTCTTGTATATTCAAACACGACAATATGAATGCACAAAGGAACATTTTTTGAATCCTCCTTTAAACAAGTCAAACATGACAGGAATCCTGAAGTGCCTACATACCATTTCAGCAGAAATTTGTTCTTACAAGATTGCCTGGACATTAACTAAACAAATTCTTGACTTGTGGTATCTACTATACCACTAAATATCAAAGAACTGTATAACTACATCTGATCATTTCCAAGTTAAGCACATTCTTCAAAAAGGTCTAGGTAGCTTCATGAGTCAGAAAGTTACAAGCAAACTACTTCATTACAACAGCAGGTCAGAGCTAAACACACGTTCTGCAGTGCTTCTGGCATTACAGAAATGGAGCTTCACCCACATGTGAGCTAGTCTTAAGTGTGCTCCAATTCTTTGTCAATGCTTTCTCAACAGGGGATATTCATTATTTCAAGAAAGGAAAGTTACCTGCCTACTTGCGATTCAGATCTTTGGGTATCTAACCCTACCAATACACATCTAGGAAATCTGCTGAGAAATATCAAAATAAAGAAACAAATAGCATACGCTAAGTATGCCTTTAAATGAAGAAGCTATCATCATTACCATACTCCATACATTGCAGGCTCTCCTCCATGTTACCTTTCAGAGAGTCATCCCCTCAGAACAGGGGCCATTTAACTCTGACCAAAGACCACTGGATAACACTGATATACACAAGATCTGAATACACTCAAATACCAAATTCTTCAGGTGCCACCTGAACCTGAAGACTTGAACAATTTACTGTGCTCAAAATAATATGATCACATAGATATACCCTTCAGATTTGCCCTTTGTGTCTTGAACAGGTCTACTTTTTTCAATTATGTCAACTTATTATATCTACATACCAATCTTGTTGTTCTTACAAATTTACATGCAGTTTACATACAGTACACAAGCAGATTGTTTCATCTTTCAAGCCTGCAGCTACCTTTCCTGACATTTCCAGGGCATTTGTACTAGAACATCCTTTTCTGCAGATCTACAGTTGGACTCCCTATTACAAGTCAGAAGTTCAGGTATTCCAGTCTGGTCAGAAAATTGCTTCCCTACAAAACACTGGTACTGCTGCGCTGATACAGCAAGCTATAATAAAAACCATATCTTATATCTGTCATGCCCACCATTGTTTTAAAAGATATGTGCCCCAGCAGGTCGCTGTCAGATACTGTGCTCAAAGGCAAGGCAGGCATACCTCGGCCTTAGGAGAAAAAAAGCTACCCCCTATCACAGAGGACAGAGTTTGAAACACGTGTACACATGAAGCTCTGTGCGGGCCTCGGGCCTTTCTTCCTCCCTGGGTGGTAGTGAAAGAAGCGCCAGCACATTCTTCAAATGCCCATTGGGTGACAGATACGGGCCCACCCCTCCGCAGCGCCCAGTTCTCATTGGCTTGAACTTGTCAATGGGAGAAAAAAAAGAGGCAGCGCAATCTGGGAGCAGAGCCAAGAAACTCACGTGTAAATCGTGGTTCCAGCCACACTTCTGGAGGAGGAGGGGGCATTTCCCCCGTTGCCTGCCTCACTCCAATGCCCACCACGCCACAGGCAGCCAGGGAAAGGATTTCCATGTATCGTCAGCCTCCCTTCACGAGAGCTGCTGTGTGAACCTGTTCAGCTACACACTGCCGGAGGTCGCTGCGAAACCAGCCGTGTGAGGGAACCATCAACCCTTATCCCTACAGTAAAGGGCAGGATCTCTCTTCTCCCATTCCAGCTTCCATAAACTGGAAATAGSGTTCCTATCCCTCACTCTGCACTTAAGTGCTGGCGTAGCCGGTCCCCATGAGCTGGGATTTTCCGAGCCGTTTTTCCCCGCAGCTCACTCACCTTCCCCCTCCCTAAGCTGGCGGGAACAAGAAACCCTGCCGTAAAAGGGCTTCCACGGCTCGCACTACGAGGGAGGCCGGACACTACCAGACAGCAGCCTGGAACCGCAACATGCACGGGAGCTTGGCGCAGAGGATGGGGCGCCGCTGCTGTGCCCCCGGCCGCCAGCAGCACTGCGACACTTCTCCATCCGCCTCCCCCCGCGGGCGCTCCCGGCCGGCGCGGCACACGCCCGACTCTGCTCTCCTCTCCCCGCCGCCACATGTTGCCAGTAGGGACCGCACGGGGCTGCACGAGGCGGCGGCGCGGAATGGCTTCCGCGCAGCGCCCTCCCCGGCCAGGGCGCACGGTAGGGTCGCTGCCTCCGGGGCCGGCCCTCCCGCCGGAGGGGTCCGCGGAGAGCAGGGGAAGGTCACCCCCGCCCTCCCGCGGCTGTGGCGACGTTAGGCGGCACGCGGGAGAGGCCGGGGGGCTGTCACTGAGGTAAGGGTGTGTGCGTGGGGGGAGGAACAAGGGCGGCATCGCGGCGGCCCCGCACGGGCCGAGCCCGCCTCGCGCGCGCGGCCGTTGCCACCAACCGCTCTCTGCCGCCGCCGGCGGCCCCCGAACCCGCCCGGAACCAGCCTGCCCGCCAGCCCGCGCACGGCCATTACCCCGCGGCCGCCCCCCCCCCCACTCTCCCYCTCGCCCGCCGCCTCCCCACCCAGCTCCGCTCCGCACCGCCACCACGCCCGGGCCCCGCGTGCGCCGGCCATTCACCAACCGCCCCGTCCCTCCCACTCGCCGGCCGTTAACGGCAGCTCTCTTCTCTTCTCCCCCCTCCCCCCCGCGCGCGCTGGCGMCTCGCGGCCGCTAACGGACCTGGGTATGGTGCGTAGGTCACCGGACCCCTTGCTCTGGTGCGGCTCCTGCTGCGCGGGCTGCTGCCGGGCGAACCACACCTCCAACAGCTTCTCGGTCCCTTCGAAGAAGTGTGCACCGTTCTCCTTCATGGTGAGACAACTCGGCAACCAACAACCACAGAAATTAACGACAACCAAACTACCGCCCCCGGCCGCTACCGTCCGCTGCTGCACGGGCCGCACTGCCGCCGCCGGGTCCTAGTCCGCCCCGGGCGGGTTTCACCTTCTGAAGGATTTTTTTTTTAATATTAATTTAAAAAATAAGAAAAAAAGGAGGAGGAATTAGAAGAAAAAAAAGAAAGATTTTTTTTAAACCAGCGAAAACCACCCGGAGTGCGCGGCGGCGGGTGCAGCGTRAGCGTGTGTGAGAGGGTTACAGTCCGAGCAGGGGTGCGGGCAGGCAGGCGATGCGGTCCGGTTCCTTGTAGTCTGTGTGTTCCCCTGTTACAGAGAAGAGCGTTGAGCGAGCGCTAGCTAATGTCGCCGGCCATACTGTGTAAGCGAGGAGCTACCGCGCACTCAGCCGCTTTTATACCTCGCAGGTAACCGCATCACGGCGGCTCGGGCTTGCCATTGGGCCGCCGCCGCTCAAGCCCGCCCTCTCCCGCTTCTCATTGGAGGACGCTGTCGTCCGTCAGCGGATATGCCGGTTCCTCTGGCCCTACCCACTGCAGCCCGCCCAGAGCGTGAGCGG
>NW_020448630.1:1349360-1378523 GCF_003343035.1 Apteryx rowi
GGTAGTGTAGCGCCTGGGCGGTAGTGAGCGAGCGGGGTGCGAGGGGAAAGCAGGGCTGAATATGGCCGGGAGAAGAGGGAGAAGAAAACCCCCAAACAACTATGCGGGTAGCAGGGAGCAAATCCGAAAATAAAACCTTTTTTTTGAGCCTAAGCTGCAATAGCGTCTTTACATCTACTTCTTATTTTCTTCTTTTTTTTAAACATATTATTAGCTAATAGTGGAGAGGCTTCACGGGGCTCCCCTCGCTACTTGGAGGAGCTATCCCTGCTGCGCGTGCATGGCCGGGAAGCGAGCAGCTATTTATCCGTATGGGTGCGCGTGTGACAGGAGGGACGAGGGAGCGGGAGAGCACGTGCGAGYGTGCGCGCCACACGAGGAGGGGAAGGGTCGGATCCCCTGGGGAGGGGGGCGTCCGCCGAGAGGAAGGGTGCACGCGCATGCACGGGTGCAGTGCGTATACGTCCACCTGCAATAAGGTGGATTTTCTCGTTTACAAGAACGTGGTGCGAGGCAAATAGTTCCACAGCCGTTTTAAAAACTTTTCTTCATCAATGTTGGGATACGTTACCGTCCAAGGAAACCCTCGCTACTGACCAAACGCAGGACAGAAAATAGTGCCTGCTCCGACGCGCTTACAGTGCGCCGCGCTAGACAAGCACCGGCAACTGGCCGAGGGCAGAGGAACGAGCTCCTACCAGGAGAGGGGACCAGGCAAGGCACCAGGCAGTCGGCTCCGGCCACCAGCAGCTCGCAGCGGAGCAGTGACTCACTGAGCCCCATGAGTCATCCCCCAGGCAGCTGGATGTGAATCATTCCCTCGGCGGCTAGCCACCACTGTGTGCACCCTTAACGCAGCTTCAGATCTGCCAGGGAAATAGCCTGTGGTTTCACTGGTTGTTATTAGCTTAGTATTAGTTGTTACTACCGTAAAAAAAAAAAAAAGGTCCTCCTTTCTTTCTCCCAGACTTTCATTTCTGCCTGTCTGCTGCCTCCTCCTTTGCGCCAGTACAAGCACTTGTGTGGTTGTGTAGTGAACTGCATCAGAGTTAATTTTAACTACTTAGTTTTAATCATGGTTAATAGTTTTTAATCATGATCAGCTTTAACTTGCATCAGTTTCCCAAGCCAGTTCACGTCCCAGCTGCATAAATGCTTGTGCTAGCATAAATAAGAGATTATGCTTGGGCATGCACAAGAAATAATAAATGGGGAGCGCAGGACCACTTGTTTCTGTAGCCATGATGGGTTATATGGGCTGAAAGTGCCCATGAACCACAGTTGAGAGCTTGTGGACTCTGTCCAGCCATATTCCCTGTTTGCTTCTAATTCTAGTCCCCTGTGCTTGTTTCTGGATTCATAATGTTAATTCCTAATCTTGTTAGTTTAATGTTAGTCCCTGGTTTTCAGTCAGGGTACTTGATCTTACCTCCTGTTTTCTGTTTGCAAGTGATCTGTGTGACATTGCTCCAGCCATATGTGGCTTTTTCTTGTCCTGGATACTGTCTCGTACAAAGTCGCTGACCTCCTGATCTTTGCCTGTGGTCTCACCTCCGGCCTTGGCCCCTGCGCACACAGACTCCGGAGTTTCCTCAAGTCTGACAGGGCTCTCACTTGCCTCCTTCAGCTGGGGCTTCCCCTGACTTTTCCAATTCAGAACTTCAGTTTCCTCCCACCTGGTTCCAGCCTCTACTCTGAGTCCTAGCTGGGCCTAATATGTTAGCTGTGAGTGTTGTCTCTTGGTTTTAAGGCACATCAATGTGCCATGAATGTTTTTAAGACCTTGCATAAGAGGAAGATATTAAAAAATGAAGTCAGTTTCATTATTATTTCTAGGAAGCTTCTCGGTGTGAGGGATAACCTAAGAAACATTGCAAAGTACTTGTTTGAAAGTTTAGCAAGTGACAATACAGCCTAGTATCATCAGCTGCTATGAGGAGGGAAATGATCTCAACACTGAAGAAGAGGAAACAATGAGAGCATTTGAAAATAAAGCCAAGTAGTTTGTTCGATGTGATAGAAAAGTAGCAGGGTAAGATATTTGAAGACAGAGAGTATGGGTATGAACACTTGAAAAGAGATTTATATTAAAGCTGMAGGCCTTCGAGAGAGGCTGGATTGCTCAAAGACACAGAAAAAAGGGTGGAGGAGAGTGATGAAGGAAACACTGAAAGCACTTTTTGAGCTTGACTGACCACTACACATGAACAAAGTATTGTCAGAGAGACAGAGGCTGAAGTTTCAGAAGGACAGAAAGAGATTGTTCTGGATTAGAGAGAGGTCCTGTGAGTCATCATTGTAATGATGGTAACTGAATTCATGTTTACAGCAGAGATTAGCCAGAGATAAGGGCTAGAAAAGGAGCTGAAGGACTTGTAGCTTTGAAAATATATATTCCAGGGGGTTGCTCTAAGCTAGAGCAGCTTTAAAACTCGTTTAATAAAATTAGTCCAACAATTGAGTATGGAGAGGCTAACAAGGCAGGAAGGCTCAGAGATCATCGTATGATTGTGAGGCACAGGGCCAAAAATTGTTTATAATATAGTTCCTTTGTAGTAATCTGCTGGTGCAACAGGCTCTAACTGGCCAGATACATTACCCTGTGCACAGGAGGAATTTGTATGTAGTAAAAAACTGTTGTAACAGTTGGAGATGCATCAGCTCTGTTTTGCATTTTTGTGCGTCAGGAGCAAAACTGAGTGCAAGAGCCAGAGTGGATCTGAGTTCCCACATGCCAAAACAGGGCTTTGGGACAGTCAGGAACAAGATGCAAGCCTGCGCGTCACTGAAACTGTTCTACATTTTGATTGCTAAACCACGGAGCACCCAAAATTAGCACAAAGCAATCTTTGCCTCTTACCCATATTCTTGACTAGAGCAAGCTTGGTGTGAACAAATAATCGAGTCCAGAGAGCGAGATGAGAAAGTGTGAATGTTTTATTGTAAGGAAAGGGCAATGATGAATTCTGCATTCTTACCCAGTCTCTTTATGCTCTCCCAGTAGCACAAAGAGGCTGTAGAGATCTTGAAATGTCTCCCTGGAGGATACTCCTTGTGTAGAGGTTTCCTCACTGTGAGCAGCTATTTCGAGCTGCTGCAATGATCCATAGGGGGCTGTGGCAGCAAAGTAATTTCGAGCTGCCAACTTACATGAGAGAGGCCTTGCCAAGAATAACGAAGATTCGAATATGGAATAAAGCTGCATTTACCAGCCAATGGACAACAAAGAACCCTGCTCGCTATTTGTGAAGGGGAACATTCATTGTTAATATTTATGTAAAGGTTATGTTACGCTAATTCTATGCAATCCCTGTATGTGACCAATGAGCAGCAAAAACTGCCTTGTGCTGTGAGGAGGAGTACTTTTGTTGTCCCGCTCAATCGTTTTCACGGTTGCTACAAAAAAAACCACAAAACAAAACAAGTTGCTACAGAGGCAGTGTATGCACAGAGAATGCATGACTTTCAAGACATATTTTTCCTTGTTTTTAAAACAAAAACATTCATCTCTAATAGTGCCAACCTGGCCCTGCTTTTCCATTTCACCTTTGACTTACTTGCCCTGCTTCTCAGATTTCTGCTTATGGAGAGGACAGCAACCCCAGCCAGCTTCACTTTTCGGTTAGTCAAAAGTCATGGAACAGAATTGCTCAGCAAATCTGGGTTGTTCATTTACATTACAGAAATTTTGGATTGTTTTATTATAGTAACAAGCAGCAACAATTTTTCAGTAACTTGAGCTACTGTTAGCTCAAAATAGTGATTGCAAGTAGCTTGTATGGTTATTTCCTACTGAATAAATGAATTTGTCTACAACCAGCAAATATCTTTCCAAATTAAATGAGAAAAATAAATACAAAGAATTGTCCTTCCGTGAAATCCTTTTCAGGATGCCATTCTGGTTTCCTCTGCAGTTAGTTCAGATTTGACTGATACTGATATCAGTAGTACTGATATGCAGCCTACCTGTTGACAAATGACAATTTCTGACCAAAAAAAGACAGCCTTGATGATTAAATAAGCCTTGTAAAATCCTGTATATGTTGAACAGTAATACTCAGACAGTTATGAAATATCATGTCTTACTAAAAGCATTAAATTACTGAAACTTCCCAAAGTTTAACTTAAATATTTAGCATCAAATAGCAAATAGAATAATCACTCAATTACAATTTGAAAAGGTAAATGAAATAAAAAGGCTAAGAATTTCAGTTTTAGCCTAAATTGTACTTGATTTTAGTTTATGCATGTTCTAGAGGCCTAGATGTTATAATAATGGACGATATAAACACCATTGCTGGTGTTAACCACCTTTTGGGTGATAGGTATGACATTTTCCTCTCCATTCACCTGGTCCTACCTTTGATTTGCTGGACCTGTGACGTTATGTCCCAGTTCTTTTCAGAAATGGGGTGAAGATGATGCAGTCTCTTGAAGAGACTGCCTTAATTTTCTTGAGTTTTGCTTCTACCTTTTTTATGAACTATCAATTTCCATACACTCTGGCTGTTAGCTAAGCTCTCTTTGCTCCCATGATCCATGTCAGTGTCCTCGTTAAAAACTGAGGTAAAGTATTTGTTTCCTACTGATAGCAAAGTGCAGTTTATCTTTTGCCATGATTATCTTCCGTCTCTATCCAGTCCTTACTACATAGCAGCTACAGTCCTTTCTTTATTCTCTTATTTATGGGCATGAGGAAACTTTTTGTTGTTTGCTTTTCGTATCTTTTTCAAAGTCGAACTCAGCTTGACTTTTGGCAATTCTCACTTCATCCTTCCCTTTCAGATAACATTTCCTTTGTGTTTAGTCCTCTTTTCCATTTTGCAAGTGTTTTGTTTTCTGCTATGGTTATTTATTCAACTAGCTCTGAAGCCTTTCTGTAAAATTTCTCCCACTTTCTTGAGACACAGAGTCTGCTTACTTTTCTCTTTCAAATAAAATAATTCCATTATCCTCAACATTTGCACTTCTCAGCCCAGCTGACTTCACTAGTGAGTTCTCTGAATTTGTCAAAGCTCATCTTTTTGAAATTGAGAATATTATTTACTATTGGAGTAGAAGCTTTTACTGTCTTTTCCAAAATCAATTTTGACCTAAGCAAATTCTATTATCTATGGTAGCCCTCTTTCTGTCATTAATGTCAACTCCTATTTGTTAGGCAATGACTATCATGACTACGCTCATTTTCATACACCTTTGATTAATTAATATAATGCACTGAATGCATTAATGAATGTAATTCACAGTGTAAGGATTATAACAAACATGTTTTTTCTTTATCTATGATGATTGCTCATAAATGCTTTTAGCAGAATTAATTTTTACCTCACTTTTTATTATTATATATAATATATAATAATAATATAATATATAGTATATAGTATATCGTATATAGGATATAATTATAATATTATATATTATATATAATATATCTATTGTATTATTCAGCTGTATTCTAAACTGGTTGCAGGTGATCTTCAAAGAGGGGCTGAAGAAAGAGAATTGGGTAATCCTGCTTTTTTCTTATTGATATTATTTTTCAGGGTTCTGAAAACTCATGTCAGTCCTTACATTTGGATAATTAAACAGTACGTAGAAACTGTTGCTTGAGATGTTTTGCAGTYGTGTTACTGAAAATAAAAAGGCTCATTTTTACCTCACTCAATCTTACCTATGGCATCAATAGTATCTTTGAAACAATGTTGATTTTCAGTTACCACTACAAAGCAGGAAAACTACAATTTCAGTTCCCCCAAATGTCCAGGATTGACTTACTAAACGGTGCAGACCAACAGCTTACCTTATGACCCCCATCTTCCAATAGCACGTGAAAGCAAAGCTTTCAGTCAGTAGAAATCTTACAAATCTCTGTAATAGCAAAACTCATGCTTTCTCCCCTAATGCGCTCTCCAAGTGGCCCTGGTCTCTCATACTGGTCATTTCATTCCCGTCTAAGGGCAGTCAATCTGCGCATAAAGGCCTTGCTCCGGCACACAGTCATATGCTTAACTTTTAAGCTAACTTGAGGTCAGTAGGGGTACACAAATCTTTGAAGCTATTCGTGTACCGAAATACTAGCATGCAAGACGGACCAAGAAAAGGCAGATTCCTCCTAGCCCCTCTGGGAGGAAGGGAGGGTGATTTACAGTGTTACTGTTGTCACCTGTCACCAGGATACACCATACTCAGGTGACCTTCAAAGAGGGGTTGCAGCAAGGAAAATGAACTGTGCCCTTTGCTCTTATTTATGTTTTTTTTTGTCAAAATAAGGTTTTATTTTGCTTATTTTTATGGTAGGAATGTGGGTTGTATCTGCTCTAACTCCCCTCCCAATGATGAGAGAACAAGAGAAACATCACAAAAGATTAAGTAGTCTAGCTAAACATTTCCTAATGTTTGTATTGACATGTATTGTAATTAAATACTAAATGAACACATAAGAGATCTCTGTTAAGTTTCTATGCCTCCTTTCCTTCATTTAGTCTGTTAGAGTTCATATCTGAGACTTCTCCATCATTTTCTGACACGCTGCTAAACCAAGAAAGGTGCAGTAGTCAGAAGGGAAAACAGGTGACTGGTTTCTCAAGCAAAAAAATGCAAAGGTATATACTTTAAGACAAAGCTCTGTCTTTTCAAATGCCAACTGGACTATATAGAAAACTTTATTTGAAGGAACCAATCTGGGACAGAYGGAAAGTCACCCATATGGAGGGGTTTTATTTACACAGTACAACAAAGATGCTGCTCCTTTTTTCATGACCCCACATAGGAGGCCTCTGGTCCAAATAAAAGCATTCTCAGGAAGACAACATGGAAATACTGAAAGCCACGTTTCTACCAAAGAGTGCATAGGTAAATCCAAAGTTCAATTTAAAATGATATTCCTTCTTCCTGTTTCCATGCAGTCTCTGTTGGAGGTAAAATACACTCATTTTTTATAGAATCGAGTGAAGGGAGCAAGGGTGTCTCCTCTTTACACTGGTTGCTTCTGCAGAGACATCTGCCTGTGATTGATTTGTAATCAACCTCTGCGGGGAAAATTTCATCACATTTGTCACAGAAGTAATGAAAAAAGTATTTATATTACTCGTAATTGCTTATATTGTTTGTAATTGCTCATTTATATAAAGAAGGGCTTTACACTGCTTATATTATTGTCAATTTTAATAAGCCTAAGCATAAAAAATCATCAGTTAGATCTTAAACTAATGAGATTTCTTCAAAAATAATAAGATTTCAGACATTAATAAATTGGGATTTGACCTCTGGGGTATTTGTCAATGTGTACATTTGAAATTTTAAAACTCTGAAACTGAGGCCAAGAGCAAACATGAGGCCCTCACATGAACAGAAAATAAAGATCTTAAAATAAGACACTGAACAATATTGATATGATAAAAATAAGATGGCTTTACCACTACTTTATGTATACTGCTGTATTTCATGAAACAGCTGTTTCTTATACCGGAGAGGAACAGAATGCATGTGTAACTTGTTCGCATACCAGATTTAATGTATAATTAGCTGATTTACAATTGAAATAACCTATTCTACCCTCCATGACAGTGTCATTTAAGTCTCTCTGTAGTAGCACTCCCTGTTGACAATGCTATAGCTAAGCTTGTGTCAGCATTTCAAAAATAAAACCTTTAAACAAAGGTCGTGACTCATTTCTGAAAGTTGCTCTAGGATAAATCATGATAGAGAGCGTGTTTTTGGATGGTACAAAAACAATCTATCCATTYTGGAGACTGGAAGGCAAAGCTTTTTCATAGAATTGTACGCAACTGGAGCTGATCATAAAATTGAACAAGGTGCAGACAGAAAATATTAGTTCTTCATGATTGCCCTTTTTTTTTTTTGCCTTGTATCAGTGGTTCTCATTAAACTATAGTGTACTTTGTGACCTTACTTTACATAAATATTTCTTCAGCAGTGTAATACTACCCCTCCCTGTCTGTTTTCAAAATACTAGCTAAGGTCTTAAATGCATGGCTCTCTTTGGTTGCAACTTTGCAGTTGTGCACCAGCAAGGCCAGTTGTAGGATGTGATAGAAGACTTATATCTAGAAATCTTTTACAATTTTTGCTAACTGCAAGTTCAGGGATCTCTTTGTCATTTGATCAACAGAAAGGGTAGCTCTTACTAGTGAATTCATTTTGTGTCTCATGATAGATTATATGCTGCCTGGTTATGGAAAAAGGCACATCTTAAACAATAGGGTCAGTTTAATCATAACAACTTGATTTTTTTTAACTTAATAAATGCAACAGATAACATGAAACAATTATCCGTGAACATTAAAAAGATATATACTCTTTCCTCCCCCTCTGCCTTCTCTCTTGTTTCTTTAATTCATATTTCAGAAAGGTGTTCAATGTGAAGAACTCTTCTGATCTGGATACTCTATAACCAAACTTGTCCCAGAAAAGGAAACTTCTCCCTTTCACTAAGAGTGACATACATAAATGATGGTGGGGACAGAATATAATTTCTTGACTTGTAGTCATCTGACACGTGTGGAGGTACAAGAGGTTAATACCTTAAGATTAGTTCTTCCAATTATAAAGTGTCATGTACAAACATTACCTTAGATTTATTTTCTGTRATTTAGAGCAAGAAGTTAATTCAGCCATTCTCTTCAATCTCTAGTTTGATAAGGAAAATGGCAAGATTTAGACAGGTTATCTAAGAACTTCTTTATCTTCCTTTGTATCCAGGTCTGTTTATGCCAGGAAAATAATGTAAGTCATGCTAATACTATGTCATCTCATATGACTACTAGAGTGAGAAGGTTTTACTGTTTTCTCAGTTTAATTTTCTAGCCTAGAACAGGATATGTTTTGGTTTGAAAAACTTTCCGTAATGAATTTTACACAGAAAACAAGAAAATGTTCTTTATATGGACCTTAAGTAAGTTCTCCCCAGGTTCTGCCTGTTTCCTCTGTCTTGGATTATCTCTGTATGCATTTACTCTGTCAGCAGTTTTAAGATGCTCAATCCTTCTGTGGTAAAGAGATTCATGAAAAGGCTGATCCATATTTTCCTTTGGTCAAAGAATTTTCAAGTCCTTTCTTGTTTTTTAAAAGACGTGTATTTGAGCTCTTTGGAAAGTGTCCTATGTTTCATTTTTGCTATGAAATGTCTGAAGCAATTACAGACACAACTAGAGAAATTCATCTCACCTAACTTTACATATGGACTAGAGATGTTGATAACGAAGGCTGTCACTCAGGGCTTCCCTTGGTGGTCAGTGTAGAAGAACAGGTATGTTTAGGGCATGAATCACCCAATCTGGTTTAGACAAAGATTCATTACATTTTCTAGGTACACCAAAGGGTCTACTTGTTCTACACATCCACCAGTACAGAATTTAAACTTTTACTCTTATTTCTTCCAAGATACAGTCACTTGTTTTTTTGGCATTTATTTGTAGTTCAATCTGACTCCATCCAGTTTTCCAAAATAGGGAAAAGTCTCACAGTTTGTTCAAATGTATTTCAACTGAGTAATGTTTTCTGCTATTCAACAAGTAGGAGTAATCCCACAAATAGCTTTTTGCGACTTGAATAGCTTCTTGTGAAGGGCTCACCAGAAATTTAAAACTGTGCAAGAGTAGGCATAAGGGAGCTGCTGAGATTATGTGGCCAGTCTGGAGGGAAGAGCGAGAAGAGAGCTGGACTGCCTGTACAGCAACAGTTTTATTACAAATGTTTTCAGGAACACTACAATCTATGTTATAATAAATGACAGTGTATAGAATAACTTATTTTATTAATATAATTATTTAAACAGCCAAGACTTTTGCATGGATGCTGCACAAGATAGGTGCATAAAAGCATGCCTTTCTGTTTCAGGAATTGCAAGATTGATATGTCTTTGCTAGAGAGAAAATAATAATATATATTTCTTAGAAATTTTTTAAAGAAGGGCAATGAATGCTCCTACTGAACATTAATCTGAGAGCATTAGTCTTCCATCTTTACAGCATCAGCCCTAGGATTCATATCATCTAACTTCAGATGTCTGCAGTACTGATGTCTACATCTGAGATAGTTCTCCAGATTTCAAGTCAATGGAGAGTAACTGGCAATCCTAAAGTAWAAAGGTATGACTACACTGGAAAGTATGTCGTTAGTCTACAACAACTGACACGCAACATCAGAGTATGCGTATATGTAGCTGCTTAGTCTGACACAACCTCACTTCACTGTTTGTGGTTGTATTGGGTGTAGCCACAGCAAAATGCAAGGAGGCACCCCTCTGTACACYGCACTAACTTGCATTGCATTTTTCTGTGCAAAATTTTTGCAGTGTTAAGAAATTAGAATCAGATTTCCACAATTCTCCATTGCATGATGTTTTCTAAAATACATTTTTTCATGTGTTTTTTAAAATCTGGACTTTGCAATTTTCTCTTTCTGCCATCAGCATGGGTTCTGTACAAGGCAGCATCCCTTACATTTCTGGTTTACATGTGTTTCATATATGTGGAACTTAAGCAATTCCTTCTAAAATGTTGATAGGTGATGGGAAAAAATGATACAGTTTTTCAGGGGAGAAAAAAAATAGCTTCACACCATGGCATAATGTTTCTGGGCCTGAAAAACACACTAGAAGGTGAAATTGCATGATGCAGATTTTGAATGATTAGTAGTGGATGAAGAAATTCAGACTGAAGAAAGCCACATTAATGAAATTGTATCTTGAAGAGGTGCTGGCCATGGCCCTTCATCGAAGACACGCCAGCGTGACAGTGGCTCTGACAACAGATAAGCAAGTAGCAACTGTGGTCTAGAAGTTTGGAGTGCTAGCCTGCTTCCAGATAGCAGGCAGTTAACTGAGCTGGAAAACCCACAGTGAAGACAGTTGTCATGTGGGTCTGCAAGGTCATTAAGCATGTCCTACTTTCTTGAGATTGTGCATCAGGGTGGTGCCTGGGGAACAGAGGAATCTGAAGCAGGGAATGATATGATCGTGGTAGGGAAATAGATAGGACACATACAGAGTGTGCATCCTCTGAATACAAATAAGTGTATTTGTCCATGATGTAATCCTTGGCTGATCAAGAAAGATACACAAGAGTTACATCTTCGGGAAACATTTTTCTCTGGGTTTTTTTGTTTTTTTGTTTTTTAACTGAAGCACGGTAAAACTCAGCCTTTGCTTCACACATGCAGAAACCAAAAAGATCCAGCACTTGTTTCAGCAAATGCAAGGAAACTTTGGATAACTTACTTAAAATTCACAAGCAACTCATCCTGATTAAGCTGAGTCTCAGTCAAATAAATATGTTGTTGTTACTGTTGCATGCTTTTAGTTCAGGTTTGGGAAGCATGCTTCAGGCAATAGGAAAACCATGGCAGTAGATTGGCAGGTTGAGTAGGCAAACGTCAGGTTAGTGGCTATAGCCTTGTTTGGTTAAGGAATACTGTAGATCCCTGTAGTGTTGTGCTCTCGGGAGGGCTATCTGCTGATGGTCAGTTTTCTGATTATTGCCCTTAGAAACAGTAATCAGTTTAAAATTAACTAAATTCATTACTGAATTCTTCTTAGTTTGCGATCAGAGTCCATAGGCTGAGGGAGAGCTTAGCCTAGAAACACCCAGGGACACTTTGGAAGCAAGGGGAACCTACTGCACCAACACATGGTACTTTGGAGTGTAGCCCTCTCGCTAACACAGCTCGATCATAACACACACCAGTAGGAATGGATCCGCACAACAAGAGACTTGGTGCTGAGGACTCAGGATCTAGTCTGTATGCATTTCAAGGGTTTTTACTTTGGACTAGTTTTAGTCTGGTCCCAAGAGTGAACATTAAACTGGAGTAAATCTTCAGATATAGTTTTACCCTGAAGAAGTGGTAATGTGAACTACAGATTTAGATTCTCAGGGAGAAGAGGTTGATTGGTACTATGGACAACTTCACAGGAAGTTAATTTTGTAATTTAAATATCTTTGTTGAAAGCAAACACAAAAATCAATGACTGAACTCAGGAACTGGTCAAAATTCTGTTAAATTATTGTTAGATCAATGGGCTGAAACCTTTCAATGTTCTGTTAAGGCAACGGTGTTTTATCCTGTCTTATCCCTTAATCCGAATCAGTCTTCCAGCAATTGTGGAGCTTGTGTTTTTCTAGGACTCTCTGGCAAAGGAGAGATTGTTAGATTTGCTGTAGTAACAGGAAGGACAATGAATTTGGAAATTCCCTAAACTTCTTTCCCTGCATGAAGATCTCACAGATACCAGACCGAAGGTCAGACTCTTTCCAGACAGCTTGCTCTGGGTTACAGCACTGCTGCAGGAATGCTAAACTGCCAGGGATTTCCTAGGAGCCCAAAGTCCTATGGAAGGGGGAACTGATATAGGGAATCTTAAAGTATGAGTACAGGAACAGCGCAGTCAGTGTTAAACTTAGCACAGGAAGCAGCGGTTATGACCACCGTCACGTCCCCGGTAGTGACAAAGGCCCAGGTACTATACACAATTGCATGTTCCTGGTCATATACACTGGGAAGATCCAAGGGCATATCTTCACTGGGTTCAGATTCCTCTCTTCTATCCAATGTTTATTGGATGGAAACACAAATCTGCCAACCTAAGACAAGTATGGGAAAGGATCAAAGATGATCCAGGAGGACATTTTTCTACAGGCAAAACATATATCCTAAGGAAATCAGAATCTTTCCCTTGTCTGAAGGCCAAAGAAGAGCAAGCTACCATTAAAAGCTCGTTCCTTTGCTATGCTAAGCTACAGATAAAAGAAAAGGCTGTCCTTTTAAAGAAAAGAAGCCAAGTTCAAGCATTGCCACAGAGGAAAAAAGCATAAAGTAAAATGCAGCTAGACATCCTTGAGCTCCTGGCCCCTTTCCTTGTTGCACTCATCTTGACTCTTTAGGAATCTGTCTCTAATCCCACCCGGGTTCAAAGAACTGCTGGCTCACCACACTGATGTCTGCCCTACCCTGACACTCTGCTCTTTGCTGTGCACTTCCGAGGTTGTTCCACTTCAGGCGTGAGTTATTTGGGGAGATTATGTTATTCAAGCAACACAAAAGCTGAGTTTTTACATCAGTTTGGGGGAGGAAATATGGGTAAATATGACAAAAGTTAATCACAGAATCACAGAATCGCTGAGGTTGGAAGGGACCTCTGGAGATCATCTAGTCCAACCCCCCTGCTCAAGCAGGGTCACCTAGAGCACATTGCACAGGATCGCGTCCAGGCGTGTTTTGAATATCTCCAGAGAAGGAGACTCCACCACCTCTCTGGGCAACCTGTTCCAGTGCTCTGTCACCCTCACAGTGAAAAAGTTTTTCCTCATGTTCAGATGGAATTGTCTGTGTTTCAGTTTGTGCCCATTGCCTCGCGTCCTGTCGCTCGGCACCACTGAAAAGAGTCTKGYYCCATCCTCTYGACACCCTCCCTTCAGATAYTTGTACACATTGATRAGATCYCCTCTCAGYCTTCTCTTCTCCAGGCTAAACAGGCCMAGCTCTCTCAGCCTTTCCTCATAAGAGAGATGCTCCAGTCCCCTAATCATCTTTGTAGCCCTTCGCTGGACTTGCTCCAGTAGTTAATACTTCAATTACTGTAGAGTACCTAAGTTTTCACTCCAGATTTAAAAGAATAAATAAAAAGCAACTCAATGCTATGGTATCACTATGAAAGCTGACTAGTAGACCATACTCTGTGCAATCCCCTCTCATGGACTTTTGGTTATGTTATATTAATTAAAAGCACATAGATTCATGATGAATAGTCAGTCTTTCTGTATGTCCTAGAAAAATATAAGTAGGCCCTTCCATAGAGCTGCTATACCATTCATGTGTTTGAACACAGAAATAAGAGGCACAAAATATTGCTAACTTTGAGCAGGGCCTTTGGCTTCTAGAATTACATAAAGCCGTAACAGAAAGTGCAGCTTTTACAGGGCTATCAAGTAATACAACAGAATTACTTGAGCAGGATTGTGTCTTCCCAGTCCTACCAAAAGGTCTGAGTGAGCCCAGTTTAGTCAGGTGTTAGATATGATTATCTGCAGTGACTTTGGGAAAAAAATAACTAGGCTTCAGAAAAGTAAGTCTGGCTTTTAACACTGTATTTCCAAAACCTAGTTTCTTACAGTGCTGCAATACAGGAGGCAATCTGAAAATAATACAGCTATTGATTCCTCTAAATGACACAGGGGCATTTAATGGAAAACACCAGTATAGAAAAAGCAATAGAATGTATGATTATTATCAGTTTCTAAGTTAATAAAATAAACATGAAAATAACCAAGTAGCATTCTTAGGACAAGATGAAAGTGGTTAATTTTACCACATAATTGCAACAGATAATAGGTGGAATATAAGAAGCTTGAAACCATTCTAAAAACTTGTCTACACACAGCTTAAGTGCTATGCATATTACATTGGTTCAGAAATCAATAGAGCCAACAAATTCTTTATTCTCTAGAATTCATGCTAAATTTCTAGAAGTCACAGCTAACTCATACAACACCTGAAGTTTGTCAGTATAATGACAGATTATCCTCCTGTCAAACCCTGTCTCCAGCAGGGCTTCTTTCAAGCAATGGAGAAGCTTTYGTATCCATTTAGCTTACTGCATGTTGGGTTTGTTGAGCTCTTCTGGGTCATGCAGCTCTCTGTACTTAAAGCTTTACGTGGGACTTCATGCAAATGGCTACAGGGTATTGGTGTCTTCCAGGGACGCTCCTGATGAGATATCCTGCATTTTCTGAATAGATGTACAGCAGTGTCAGACAGGGGGCTTAGCGAGAAGAAGTGAAGGCTCAGGGTTGGTGGTCCCTGGTGGGACACAACCCACGCATTGATCTACTTGAACTCAGGGCAGTGAGAAACGCGTGTTGGACGTTCTGTGCCAGTAGTTGAGATCATCTGTTTTGAAAAAGTGAGATGTACCACTCCCGTATCTTATATCAACACATGCGATGGTGCAAGGTGCCCTCTGTTACACAAGAGAGTGCAGAGACAACCAGGGCAACGGTGGGCTCCGCAGCCGGAGCACCAAATGGGAGCAAACAGGTCAAGCTCCTGAACGGGATGTGTAGAACGATGTTTTGTCAAACATTTTCTAAGACAGGGTATATGCCAATTTTCTTTTTGTCTTGAATTTTAAGAGGAAATGTTTTAAGAGGATGATAGCTTTTTGCTTCGGGGCTGGTTTGTTTTCAGGATCCTTCTCATGTGTTTCTGAATCCTGAGCTGGGAAGACATGTACATTTTTCATCAAACCCTCTGTTGTTACACAAAGTTATTCTAAAGGTAAGGAAGGAAAGGCTAGTAGCAATCCTATTAAATCCAGTATGGACAAAGCAATTTTGGTTGAAATGGATATTTAGTGTGCAGTCCCAGAATTTGCCTCTCCTCTGGGATCCATTTACCCAATATCCCATCATTATCAGGACATCAGACACCTCTTTTTGGTACCTGTCAAAATGTTTTTTTTTCTGATAACCTGAATCCTGGCTAGGAAAGTTAGGAAGACTGATGTCTTAATGTATGATCTTCCTTAGGGTCCCACTTAATTTTTTTTTAATGCTGTATCTGAATTATTTAAATCAAGAAATTAATCTTATTGCCTGCATATGCTGGGTGCCAAGCAGGCTCTTCCTTTTTTACACTCATTAGAGTGGGGATTTCAGAATGACTTAAAATCCTGCGCCTGAGAAATCTGAGTTTGCTATTTTCATGCAGAAATTGTCCCACTGAATAAATTATTGTATTTGGGTTTGTTATAAGATTACAAAGAGGAAACCTCCTACCAGAAGCAGAGTGCTCAAACATTATCAGTGGCTTCGCTGCAAAATATTTGAATTCCTAAGATGTGTAGAGTTCCTGTGTGAAGCTTTTACCAAGTATTAAGCCCCTTCTGAAGTCTCTTACTCTGATGCTGCCTTTGGGAAGACTGTTTTCAGTTTTAATTCTATTCTATTCTTTTAATTCTATTAGGGACTTTGGTTGGCTGACAGTTGCAGTATGGTATTACTTGCCCAGCATGCTACTATAGGCACAAGCAAGCGCTCACAGATGCATTGCTTGTCTGTATTGTTTCTCCAAGCCTGGGGTATGTGTATATATACTTTTACAAGTCACTCCCTTCTGCAGGGATTTTAGTTCTGACAACTCTGTGATTGAGGCGAGTTGGAAGGGAAGAGTAGGCCCTTATCACAGTACAGAAATATGCAGATAGCATGATGCTAAACTGCACCTGAAGATAAAACTTTATTCTCCAGCTATAAAACTGTATAAAGTGCAATATTGCTATAAATCATCCCCAGTGTGAATGCACAGATAGGTAATACATCTCAAGCAGAATCAAAGCAGGCAAGCAGCCTCTTTGTTGTCTCATTCCTGTTAATGCAACCTTCAGAACCAAAAGTGATTAGACAAATATAATAATGTTATTTATGTATTTATGCATTTAACATACATTTGCATGTTGTAATGACTTGTGGGTAGGTTTCTCAAGAATAGAGAAGGAGAGATTTTTAAAAAAAGGAATTACCATTTAGAAGTATATTATATAGTATATAGGATGTTGGGACAAAGTTTTTAATTCCAGAAGACAGCCATTTATTCTGGTTGTTTTACTTGGTTTCAAGCTGTATCCTTTCAAATGCCACAAAAGGGCATTCAGCACACTGGGGTACAGTTGGGGGCTATGTGCATCCCTGGTGTGGCATATTTTGTGCCACACAGCGCAGGAGTGACACAGTAATATGCAGCCTCTCGCACCTATATTGTGGCTTCCATTGGCCCTGCTCGGTAGTTTTTCTGGTGTTCCTTTTGTTGCATTAGGGTAATAAAGGCCTTCTAGAACTACTTAAAAATTGTACCAGTTTACATGAAAGTATAATTTAAGATTAAATTAAGTAAAAATAAATCTTGTGATAAGTTCTGTGTGAAAGATGTAAGTAACAAAGATAAGAGAAGATATTCATCTTCTTTTGTGTTTCTATATTGGCTTAGGAAGCAACACAGCCTCCTGCTGTAGATTGAGATAAAATAACTTATTCTATTAGAACTGAATTTTTAGGAATAGCACATCAGTAAAAAAGCACCCTGAGAATGCTGTAAATATGTTTGCACAAAGGGTATACCAGGTTAGCTGTACTGATTTCCAATCAACACAGTGAGGATGGTACAAGGTTTTAGCATGGTTTAAATCTGTTTAGACTGGTTTAGCTGTCTGCATGGCAGCAGACTGCCTTTTCCTTCCAAACATAGCGTTTTACCTTAACCTGGGACAGAGTAAGATACAACGCATCTAGTTGTTTGTAATCATCGAGGAGCAGGGCACTGCACCCACGTCTGTGGCAGTGCCGGAGTTGTGTGGGTGCTCCTTGGCTCATGCTGGGCCCTTCATTAGAGGTTGCCAGCCAGCCTTGCTGACGCGGACTGACACGTTTTGGAGGAGGCTGGCAGTYCTTTTGCTTCCGGCAGAGCCGGGGGAGTTGTGGCCTTCTGCAGAGGTCAGTGAGTAAGAACCAGGGAGCAGTAACAGCTCCGAATGCAATGGTTGTTGGCACACTGAGTGTGTGCTTGGGGCCGAAGAGTATAGTCATAAAGATATTCATCTTCTTAGATGAATAAGCATCTTCTTCTTCTTCTAAGATGAATAAGCAGATGAAACCAGTTTTAAGTCAACAGAAGGAAACCCCCCACAAACCTGGACTTGCTTAGTTAACATCGCTTGAATTAGATCTGTATAACTTCTACACATAGGAAGGTCCTCATGAAGGGGATTTTTCCAGATCTGGCTTGCTGAAAAGCTCCACAGCGGTTACGGCACAGCACTTAGATCTGCTTTTATGCATGACCAGATTGAGCTGGGAAATTTAATTAGCCATATTCTGGGTTCTTTACTCCATCTGTTATCTGCATTTTCAATGTTGTTTCTCTTATAGATTTGCAAAACTTCTCTACTACCTCATTTCTCTGGGCAAACATATTATGTGCCCTGCTATCTGACCAATTAGGAACTATAGTCACTGCATATTGTTTGCTCATCAGGACTTTATCAAATTTACTCCTTTTTCAGTTCATGCCTAATTGGCATAACCACCAGATTGCATTAAGTTCTTCCTAGACATCTTTTTGATACTAGATGGCTTTTTCTGCCATTTTAGTAACTTGATGTGTTTTTAATTAAATCTGAATTACTGACAGACAGAAATAAATTAATTTGTAATGCCGCCAAGTTCAGCTCATCTCTTCATTTTATTTCCAAGTCATATCAAGGTGAATTTGATGTTTGTCTTATTTTCCTCACTTTTAGTGTGTTCTGGGAGCAATAGGAGGACATGTGCTATCAATATTTAAGTGATATCAGGGAGAAGAGATTATACACAAAATAACACACGCAATTTTATTCAGACTTTTGCTTTAGAACAGGTATCATCTGTTACTTGCACTGTGCCAAAGCCAGTTCTTTTTGTATCTGAATTTGTCAGATGCAGTCTAGGAGGTTGGCAATGTGAAAAAAAAAAAAAAAAAAGAATATACTTAAAGGGAGAAGATATACCCATACCTAGCATATGATTCTTGTTGGTGGATGTTCAAGTAGAAGACCTTGCATATGCGGTGTCAGGGCCTGGAGCACACCCTCCTTCTTAGGGGTCTTGTTGGCTATGGCTATAGATGGGAGGAGAACCCATGTGGGGCCCATCACCCACAAGACTGTTCCCTGTAGGGTAACCCCGGCACCCAGGCACTCAGAGATGCAGTCCTTCCTTGTCCTGCCCACCTCCCTCTTTCTGTTGTCCTCAGGCTGCCCTGGTTATGGGAGCAGCACCCTGTCACTGCCTGGCTGCTGGGATCCTTGTGCTTCCCAGCAGGAACGGGAGACCCAGGGTCTGAGGGCAGGAGCCTGCCCCAGGACGGGATGAGGGCCACTTTCTCTGCTGTGGGGCTCTGCACAGCTTGGTCCATGGATTCTTGTGTCCCTGGCTCCACTGCAGGAGCCGTTTTCTGGCCAAYTGACTGCTGCAGCCCTGCCTGCGGTTGGGACCCCCATGCCAGCCCCTGGGAGGACTGCAACGGAGGGCCATGCTCATGCCATAGCCATGCCCAGTATGAAACCACCAGATCGGGACGATGCATCTGCCATGGCCGCTGGACCCCTGCCAGCAGCACTGCTGGATGAGTACGGTGACTTTGCTGATGTCTTGGAGAAAAAAAGGGCGGAAAAGCTGCTGCCCCACTGCCCATATAGCTGCCCTGTTGACTCGATCCCAGGAAACCAAGTGCCTTTTGGGTGCATCTGAACCTTGTCAAGCCCCAAATTAACAGCCTTCAAGGAGTGTGTCAAGGATAATCTGGTATGTGGGTTCATCTACCCTTCCTCATCCCATGCAGGGGCCCCCATATTTTTCATCAAAAAGAAGAATGGAGGTCTATAGCCCTGTGTAATACTGGAGGGGTGCATGAAACCACAGTGGAGACCCGGCACCCCCCACCTCTCATCCCAGAACTATCTCCAGCCCTCCCTGTGCCCTGACCTGCAGGGAGGCCTAAAGGCAATGAAAATGTTTCATTCATTAGGGTTGTATAGTAGTATGTACCTATGAACACTTTTTTCTTTTTTTTCTTCTAAAAACAAAAAACCCTAGGTCCTGACAACAAAGTACAATTTTATATGTTTGGAAAATGATGGTTTAATGCCTAACTGCTGGAGCAGAGACATTTAACAAAGACTCATGTTTTGGCTCTTGTACTGTCATCCTGGTCTCCACTAATTCCTGTCTTAATCCTGATATATCAGAACAACAGTAGTCTTCCTCTGTGATGCCAATAAATGGCTCTGGGGAACTAAGAAAATATGGAAAGGATCTTTTTTTTCTGATATGATGGTATAATCAAATTCTGTAGAGTTATCAGTATTATTGCCAAAGTCACAGGGCTCTCATGATCATGAAGATCTCCCCTGAATGTTGTAAATATTAGGGATAGTCCTGAGACCAATATTCTGCATCTTGAGGACCTTCTGTCCTCAAACCTTATTTATAAACTAATAGAAATTGTATCTATTGTATCATCACAGGGTACTTCTCTGTGACTGTAAGCCTTAGGAAACAGGGCTTAGGTGACAACGTTATTTGCCTACCTATCTTGTCAGACCCTCTCTAATAACTTTTGAACCCATGAATCAATTTTGGTCACATTGATGCAGAAATAGAAATCTTAAAGATAAGAAATTCCTACAAGTACCATGAAACTTAAGAGCTTCATAAAGGAAAGATCATTTCCTTCAACTTACTACCCTGACTGAAAGGCTGCAGCTCAAAGGTTATTTATTATGTTTAGTCTTCTGCCAGCCAGCACATGCCTAGCTCAAAACCAACATTATGCTGGTTCTCACCCAGCTGGTAGCTGGGAGACAGAAGGAGGGAGTTGTGGACACTGGGGGAAGGGAAGATTGATGATGGACAGGGAGCCGGAGCTGTTGCAGTGGGAAAGGACAGAACCCAGGACACAGATCCAAAGAAGCCAGGGCTTAATTTCTGCCACTTTTTAGCAGCACAACTTGATCTCTACCTGGGGATGATCTGAGTCAAAGACAATGTATGGAAATTAAACAGACTATGGAAATTAAACAGACTGAAGTGGGCTCAGCACAAGAGAAGTATGCTTAATATAACCAGCACAACAGTCACCATTTAAACAAATTTTCTTTTTATTAGTTTATCTTCTTTTCCCTATTCATCCAGTTCAATACATACAGTATTCAGGAATTCACAAGTCCAAACAAACTAGTAACCTGATGCTAATCTGCTGCTACTATTTATGTTATCACTGATATCACAATATTTTCTCTTTCAAGCATGTTTGTTCTATAACAAGCATGTTAAAGTTACAATTCCTTTTGTTTTGCGTTATACCAAAGAATCCATTTTAAGTGAAGGACTCAATAGCATATATGAAGAAAGTTCTATTTGCACTAGCAACTATCATCTTGCAGTAATATAATAACAATAAAATAATGGTTAATACTTTGAGCTTTGAGCTTTCTGTCCAGGGTTACCAGTTAGCTTTCAAATAAATTTAGCCTTATAAAAGTCCCATTAAGGATGAATAAATATTATTGTTCTTACTTTATAGACATAGGAATTGAGACACAAGTATAACATAGTTTTCCTGTGGTAATAATGCAGTTTGGAACAGACTTCGGGGTAAATACTGTCTCTATTAAGTTACTACTGAAGCTCTTTTTGATTTAACCAGTGTTTGAATTTCACCTCCCCTAAAACTTATGTCTCTTCACAGTGAAATTAAGATATCACTGAAAAAACATTTCTCCCCTTGGTTTTTGCAGCACAGTCCTGAAAAGCTCAAACACCTGCAGAATCCAAATTCCAACAACTCTTCAGAAGCCCTATGGCTAGGGGCACCAGAGRAACCCATTTTGCCATACATTGACCTAATGATAAGAAAACTTTAACCAGAGGAAGATTTTGGTTTGGCTATCATGATATGTGCTGTGCAGAACAAAACAGAACAGTTTCAGATAGAGGAAGGACGATGAGAGATGAAAGCTCAAGTTCATATGACTTATCTCATTACACGAAGGAGAGGGCAAACTCTGAAAAGTACTTTTACAGGGCTGTTGAAAACCATTCTACTGTAGAGTGGAGCTGGGTTCAAGGCAACAGGGTAATTCCAGCTTCAGCAGCTCCAGTTTGTTTGCTTTTTCTAACAGCTGGACATACAGATTATCCAGGAACCGCTGCACTTGCACTGCCTGTTATCTGTCATATGGTGTAGCTCTTGCAGAAGCCACACACAAACTTCATGTGGTTTAAGAGCTATAGGTTGGCTACACCTGCCTTAGTCTGGAGGAGAAGTAAATTTTGGTTGGTTGATTCACACAACAGGGACCATTTTCAGTTTGTTAATCCTTCTGAGATCCATATTACCTTCTTGCTGACACCAGTAGACAGGAAAGAGAAAATGAACTGTGACTTCTTCCACCCAATCCTCCCAGTAGGGATTTGGTAGTTTCCACATCCATAGTAGAAGGCAGGAGCCGTGGCAAAGCAATTAGCCTAGTAAGATGCATCCCATTTCCTTCTCATTCTTTCCTGCATGCTTGCCTATCACAAGCTACAGGGACCCAAGGCACTTTATCCTTCAAAGAAGCATTAACATGGGATTTGAAAGTACTTCAGCTTGGGTGCATTAATTTAATACTTTCAATTGCTTTAATTTTCCCAAGTGTCTATGTATAAAATTGGAGTAAGGGTAACACAGAAGCTAGTGATAAGACACGAAGCACTTCTCAGCAGCAAGGGCATTCACGTTCTGTAGTAAAAACAGCTAGTGATTGTCCATGGATGCACCATCCCTTTCTTCCCTCGCAAAAAATCTTGATTCTGCATCTTCTGGGAGGCCAAAGTCATGATCACCTTCTCCTTGATACTTTATCCAGCTAGAAGCACTGCAGGTGTTTAATCATAAATTGTTTCAAGTCTGGTGACAAGGGTTTATATTAAAAAGTACTTTTGCTTCAACAGTCAGTGCTTGCTCATTTCTGTGTATGTCATTAACAACAGGTATCTATATCAGTCTTTTTCTGAGTTGTAGTGGCAAGATCATAATCTGAAGTGTGAAAAGCTTTTGGTCAGTTCCTTTTTATAGGCTGACTGCAATTTGGCTGACTGCAAATTCTTTACAATTGAGATGGATATAGCTAGTAAAGCTAAGTGATAGTTTTAACAATACTTTCATCCGAATGTTTTCCTAAAGATGGGGAAATACTTTGCCTTGTCTTACAGACAGAAAATCTGGTTGCAAAGAAATAAAACCATATATGACAATGGAACTCCTTGTTCCTGCTCCCACTAGAYCATCTAGCTTTCTTTTAAAATTGAGCAGAGTTGCTCAACTTCTTCAGTGTAGTGAGCCAGCAGCCAATTCTGTCATTTCCTATTTGGCTGTAAATATAGTTCTGGAATCTAGATAATTTAGGATTTTGCCATTAAGGCATGGAGAGAGTGAGGAAATAATAAAATTAGAGTGGAAGTAAGAGAAACAGAATTTCAGTGACGTAGCATGGCTCTCAACATAAAAGTTATTCTTAGGTTTTCCTAAATCTAATTCCACCATAGTTTACAAAGCTCAAAATCATTCACAGGCATGGTGGAATTGTCCTGCCTGCTCGACTCAGCCCTTAGATTGCCAGTTTTTTTGTTAATATACCCTCTCAGCTTCCAGCAAGCAGAATTTTAGTGACTTTGTGAGCTGGAGGTTTCCTCTGGACCACTGTACTTAATAGCCACAAATGATACTGTATTGATCAAGTTTGTCTAGTCTCTTTTGAATCAATTARTTTTTTTATCATTTATCAACCCCTTCCCAATAGTCATTTATTTTCCCAGGTAAGGAACCCAAATTTATTTCATCTCTCCTCATATGATCATAGGAATGGCTGTAGTAGATCAGACCAAAGACCCACCTAGCACAAAAAGAAAGAGCATAAGAAAAGGGTAAACATACAGCGATAATCCCTTCTGTATGCCTTCTACGCTTCCAGTAATCTGAGACTGGAGAACTGCCTGAACCTGAGGCAGTATCTTGTGTTTAAAACCTGCTAATGTATTTGTATCCCAAGATTTTGCCGTTTCATATTTCTGAGGTATTTTGGTTATCCAACCCTGAATCTTGTAAAATTCTAYTATATGGATTTTGAGATGGAGTGATCAGAACTGAATGCAATACTGAAGTGGTGCACCATAGTTACAAGAAGTACTATAAACATGTTTTATGTTTTGTTTTCTTAGTCTTTTCTTAAATAAAATCTATATTTTTTGTCCTATTAGCCTTCTGAGCATTGAATTCATGTTGGGAGAACTATTCACAGTAACTCCAAGACTTTTTCCTGACTGATATTAGCTATTTTAACTATTTAGTCTTGCCATTCTGTCAAGGGAAGGCAGGGAATAGCTTTTATGATTTTGTGAGAATTTTCTTTTATTTCGAGAAAAAACACATGGTGAAAAGCAGTGCAGCCTATTTTGAGACCAGGTTCTTGGATTATACTCAAGAAAAGCAGCACAAGGTTTCTATTTTAGTAGTATTTTGATTATGGTACTATAAAAATGAATATAAAAAACACAGAGTTAGCCAAATTATTATATCATGAGAGAAGAAGTCAGGACTCCTGTCTTCTATTCCTAGCATGCTCTCTAGATTTACTATAAAATTTTGGTAGAGCACCTTAATTATGTACTTTATTTTCTAAACCTATAAAATAAGGTTAATACTTATAATAAGTGTTTTGAAGTTAAATGATATAAATTATTCCAAATTTTATAGTTTGAGACTCATGTTTAAACTCATATCCAGTTAAAGACTTTCTAATCGATCTCTGTTAGGAATCCTCTGACATGCTGTCCCACTTTCTTTAGACTCTTCACACTCTCATGCTAATAAGTTTAAAAATTCCAGATATATTTCTACACTTTCTGGAATAGAACTATTAGCTTTTCTCTACTTCTGTAGAGATGATAATGCAGATCATGTGAAGCCTCTGCTCCTTCTGAATTTTCTCTGCTCATATTTCCTTGGACTTCTGAGATGCATGAGATTCATGTCTCCTCTGTCTCACAGAGCTGATTAGAGAATTGGTAAAAATGTTCAATTCCTCAGCTTTCTGTTTTGCTTGAAACACTTTTCCTGTCTAACAGTCCAGGCATTGTTTAGCCTCAGTGACTCAAGATTTTGAAGAAATGGTGACTCTGACAGGCAACAACCCTGCATCTTCAGCTAAGCTGTCAGACTGAAAAAAATCATGCTTCCACTCTGCAAGCCTGTCATTTTCTTTTTTCTTTGGTGGGGCTCTTCAGACTTTCTGCATCAGCATAATTAACAAAGGATAGAACATTATATATTAAAAATATTACACTCATTTCACTTTTGACCAGGTTAGAAAATATGATGCTAAAACAGATTCAAAAGCCTGGGGAAATGGTAGAAATACCCTCTGAATAACCAACAGTCATTTACACAGGAATACAATTTCTCAAAATAGGATCAGCGTTAACTTGGTGTCCAGAAATTGGAAATTCCCCAAATGGGAGAAATACAATCTGATTTTTTTTTCCTCCAACCTGTACTTTTCACTCAGCCAAAGTTTGGTTTGTCAGACTTTTGAAAAAGTAAATGCTATTAACTACATATTACTAGCATCACAACTATTCTACTAACATGAAAAAGCAATGAAAATGCCACAATACTGTTTTTCCTCTTCCTCTTAACCCGTTTGCTGCCCTGAAAGATTCCTCTGTGTTCTGTAAATTACTACCCACCACTGCTCTTCCTGTAGGAGCAACAGAGAGAGAGGAGATTCCAGCCTGCTGTTCTCCAGCAAGCCTCACCACGCGTACCCAGAAAAACAATTTTCTCATCTGTATGAACTTGAGGCAGAATCCTGCCATGTGTTACAACTTCAGGAAGAGAAAAAAGTGCCCATTCTGCAAAAGTTTTAGCAATTCATGGTTAAAAAAAATCAATCTTCAAGTGAGAAGGCACCCTCATTCTTACTGGCTCCTGACCTGGGATAAACTTAGGACTGCTTAGTTAATTTTATGCTTAAAATGGCTTTTATATGGCCAGCTTAAGGATCCAGAAACTGGAAGCAGGGTTATGTCATGAGAGAAGGAATAGGAACACATATAACATTCTGAGTTTTACATAACTCGCGTTGTATCAGTCAAACTTGTGGGTTTTGGTACAGTGATAAGAAGGAGTCACATTTTGTTTATTTCTCTATGAATTATTAAACAGACACAAACCTCTCAAGGGTAAAATAATTGAAAGTACATACTTGCTAGCCTGTTGCTGAGGCAGTGAATTGATAGATAAAAGTAAATAGAGTAGTTTYATTTAACTATTTCTGTAAATTGATAAGGTCATCTTGGATTCAAATGAAACATGCATTTAGGACTTAACAGCATACTTGCTACATGAAATATTTAAAATAAATTCTCCTTTGCAGGGCTTGCAAATATTATAAGATGTATCTAGGATGATCAAAAGAAAGGGTGGCCTATTTAATGAGGGGAATGAGAACAGCATGGCTTGTTTAGTCCAGCAAAATAAAGGCTGTGAGAGGATGAGATTGCTGTCTATAAATACTTTTGGCAGGGGATACACACAGGAGAGAGAGAAAGGCTACTTAAGGACAATATTTACACAAGAAGAAAAGATAGATGCAGAGTGGTCACAAAGAAATGTAGGCTGGAAATTTAAAAAAAGGCTTCCACCTGTTAGAGAGGTTTCTATTGGACAGCCTCCCTCCCAGTAGCAGTGAGGTGCAAAATATTTGCTGACAAAGCATGATCAGTTTATGGAAGAAAGGGTAACATGGCTATTTGTAACACTTGGGAGCTGGGTATGGGTATAGGCTGGTATGGAGTTAAGCTGCCTTGACTTACAAATGTCAGCCTAGCTGAACTTCTGTAACTGGGTGTTCACTTAGGTTGCCCTCTTTCATTGATGTTGCAGACATACAATGAAATAAAGAGAGTCTTGTCGTTCCATGGCAGAACTGAAAGAGGAGAAAGCAAAGGTGTTAGTGCTGAAAATGCAATGCAAAATTACATTGTTTTGGTCAAAGACGGCAACAGGAACTTTGTAGAATTTATTACTACCAACAGGCAAAATATTCCTTATTCCTTGTGACCTTTAAGACCAGATTACTACATCTAGGTAACGTAACCTTTGATGTGGATGTGCTTGTCTTTTTAAGTCTATGTCCCTTCCTTCTCAGTGTTGGATTTGATTACTAGGTGACTAAAGACTTGAGAGCTTTGCAAAAATTTAAATGCTCTAATTTTGGCAAATGTCTTTAATGTTGATGCTGAAAGATACAAGGCCCTCTCTCTAAGGTGTTTAGGAAATTTGCCAGCTCATGACCAGGACTTGTTCAGAAAGATCCGTATCTGCAACCGCAGAAGAAAGTATTTGTAGTTCTCTGGAATATATTACTTGGGTAAAGGAGTAAGGAAGTTTTTTGAGAATTCTGATTGTTAGATACCTGACACAAGGGGAAAGTTAAACCATCTGTCATCTCCTGAAAGACATAATCTCTTTGAAATAATTATATACCTTCTGCCATTGTTTGAGAAACAAACTTCTGGTTAGGACCTCATGACTTAGCTATGCACTAGTAATCACACATAGCATGTTACTGTGCAGTTGACCCCTCCCTTCGCTTTGTCGGCAATGGCAACTTCTCATCAGCTAGTCCACCCCTCCCATACAATGTGTGTTATGCATTGGAAGAACTTTCCATTTAGCTAACTAGCTAATGCTGGCTGTGCAGGTGGTGAACCGAGATGGTTTCCTTACATGCATAGCCTCCTTCGTTTACTCTCTTCCCTTTTTCTAATTGCATTCACTCGTTGCTGCTTGTTATACATTGAGTACACAAGGTAGGGACTGTTGCTTGTAGGGCAGGATATAACCTTGATATTTGATTAGTTCTCTATGGTGCTTCTATAATACAAATGAGCTTGCATGGAGTAATGTCTTTTTCACAAAGAAAACCCTGAAGGAGAAAAATGTATTGAAACGGAACTTTTAAAGGCCTAAATATTCCCATGAACTCAAAATATGTAACATGAAATCTCAAAGTAGTACCATATTAAAAATCTATGTTTAGGGCTGAAGGGACAAACCTTTGTAGTTAGGATATATAATCCTAAATCGTCATTAGTAAGAAAGGGTTAGTATTTGAATGCAAGTGCTGTAACCYGTGCCTGTGATTCTTAGGATGATAAAAAATGAGTTTGTTTAGCCACGAGAGGCTACACCTAGCCGTTTCCTGAGAACTCACAGTATCACTGAACCACACAAATGCAAACGTCACCGCAAACCTAACCAAGCTCAGAACTCTCCAGCCTAATTTGGCATCAAACGCAAGTAGCCCCAGAGCGAGCACTCCACGGGCGGCCACACGCAACCCCCCGCGACCGGCAAACCCCGGACGAAGCGCTTGCTCTGCCGACTAGCCGCTAGCTGGGGGGTGCTGCTGGCGAGGCCGGGCTGGTACCCGAGAGCTCCCGGCGGCGGCCGCAGGCCAACGGCCGCTGCCGCGCGCCGCCCGGCCGCGGGCTCCGGCAACGGCCGCTCCCGGCGCCGCGCTGCCGCCCTTCAGGCGAGCAGCAACTCCCCCTCGCCCCTCCCCGGGCTCGGTGGCCGCCTCGAAACAGCCCCCAGGCCGGGCCCGGGGCACCGGGACAGCCCACGCCTCCGCCAGCGTCGGGCGGGGCGACTACCAGAGCCGAGCCGAGCCGAGCCGAGCCGAGCCGACCGCAGACAGCCAGGGCCGCCGCTGGGGAGCTATCGCCAGCGGCGGGGGCGGGGCCATGCCGGCCAATCAGGGAGCGGAATCGAGCAGGGGGCGGGACCAGGCATTGAGTGGCAGCTTGTGGGATAAACAAGCCGCCGCGCTATTTGGCGCCCCGCGCGCCGCGGCCCGGTGCTCGCTGCCAGGCGCGGCGGCGGCGCGGGCAGGGCGTGCGCTCTCCCGCCGAGAGGCTCCGAGCCCGGCCGCGCTCGCCGGTCCCGCCTCTACCCAGCAATGTGAAGAGTCAGCAAGTTCCCAGCGGCCGCTGAAACCCTCTGCGTCTCCGGGGTCCGTAGTGCGCCGGCGCAGCCTGGCCGGGGCGGCGCGGAGCATGCTGGGAGCTGTAGTTCTAGCGCCKCTGCGTCCCGCCCGCGGCGCCTGGCCCGGCGCCGGCAGCTGCACTACGACTCCCGGTATCCCCCGCGCCGCGCCGCGAGGAGCCGAGTTGAAGCGGGTGGCGGCGGAGCGCACCCCCTCCCCCCCGCCAAAAAGCCCCAAACCAAAACAAAAACAAACCACCCCCCCCCCTCAAAACCCCGGAAATGGCGGTGCCGGGAGGGGGCTGCGAGTGCCGGGGGTGCTGATCCGGCCGCCCGCTGCCGCGTCCCCCCCCCTTCCCCGTCCCTCCCCGCCCATGGGCGAGACATGGACTACGAGTTCAAATCCAAGCTGGCGGCCGAGCGCGAGCGGGTGGAGGATCTGTTCGAGTACGAGGGCTGCAAAGTGGGCAGAGGCACCTACGGGCACGTCTACAAGGCCCGCCGCAAGGACGGGTAAGGGCC
>NW_020448630.1:1378625-1399815 GCF_003343035.1 Apteryx rowi
CCCGGGCCCCCCCGCCGCCGGCCTCCCGGCTGGCGCCGTGCGCTGCCCACCCCCCCCCGGGCCTGGGCGCAGACCTGGCCCCAGCCTGCTCGCAGTCCTTATATATACACACACGCGTATGTTTTTATATATGTATGCATATTTACTTATTTATTTATTTATTTTTAGCTACAGGCAATGCCAGGTCTGGGTGCACTGAGAGCTGTTGGTGTCAGGGAAGCGCTGGCATCGCCACCGAGGGAAAGTTAACCTTTCAAATCCAGCTGCCTGACACATGTCTGCCTCACTGCTCTTCCCTTTTTTTTTCCCCCCTTTTTTCCCCCCCTCTTTTTCCCTTCCCTCCCCAGGCTGCCGAAAATGCCCAGCTCTTAGCGAGCCTGGTGGTGGTGAAACACAGGTGGTGTGTACCCCGCTTCGCGGCTCGTGCAGGCCCCCAGCATGTGCGGCTTCGCCCGCTCTGTGGGTGCACTGGTTGGAGGGTGGCGTGTCGGTGTGCTGTTGCCCTTATTATCTCATTTGTTTCTTCGTATCATGTTTCTCATCATCTGTTTCACATTTTATATGACTGCATTCGTGACGTTTGGATGTGCCGTTGCGAGAGCTTGCAGGGACCGTAGGAACGAGCGAAGACCGGTTGGCGGGGTACGTGGCTGCCAAACCGCGGCTCCCTCCTCCGGTCGGGCACGCGCCAGCCTGGGCCAGGGCGAGACCCCTGAGGCGTTTCGTCGGTGCCCTGAGTGCCGGCCCCAGGCTCCCGGGTGAATCTGGCGCCAGGGCAGCCTCGGTTCTGCAGCGCCGCTCAGGTGCTACTTGCAGGCTGGGTTTTGTGCGATGGCAACTTCTGGCAACAGGCCGCGCGGGTGTGCGGGAGGCGTCCCCCCTTTTCCATGTGGAAGCACCTGTTCGTGCTCCTGCCTGCCTGGCTGTAGGCTAGATCCGGAGGGGTCACTTAGCCATTAAGCCCACACACACTGCCTAAGCAGGTCTTGCTTGTTTTTTTCTGATGAAAAGACAGCTGACTGGATAGACGTCCCATGGATACCATGTTCACTGTACTGTGGGTTGAGAGAGCAATGGCTAACTTGGATTGCTACTCGGGATTGCTAGGTGCTCAGCTGGTGTGCAGTCATTGACGAGCAGTCCTTCTGAGGCTTAAGTAGGATGCCTGTGCAGGCTCTGAATGTGACCCTTTTCTTTCAAAAATAGCCATTAAGCACTTTTTCAGTGTGGTGTATGAATAGTGCACATGCATTGACTTTGTTTATAGAAATGTTCTCAGCATACTGTAAAGTTTTAAAAAAAATGTACTTGTAAATCTGAGGTTATATCTTTCTAATAGAAAACTGAGGAGTAGTTGTCTTCCATACAAGCGATTGAAACTTTGAAAAAGAATTGACTGAATATGGAAAAACAGCAAACTTTTTTTTCTTTAAAGTTCTGGGAGCAGTTAATGGGATGCTGCTTTAGATTAATAGAGCAGTCCAGGGATTTTTTGGCAGGAGTAAATTGCATTCATGTGTGTCTTGAAAGTTTGAGCTCTGAGTTAAGAGGATGTAGTATCAAAGAGATTAATAACCAAAAGGCAGCACGCTAATTCAGGTGGAGGACTGAACATGGAAAAATCTGAGCTCTGATTCTGACTGTAGCTTGCTCTGCAACCTTAAGAATAATAAAGCCTACTTAACCTTAAAAAGAAACTTTAAAACCTTTCTGGGTATTACAGCTGCCTCTGAGCTCCCCTAATAATATTTGTGGGTTTAGTAGTCGTGTTTTCTTTTTTTCTTTTTTTAAGTTAATTTATATATAAGGATATATGAAAGGAAACTATACTGTAGAACACACAAAATGCTGATAGTGTTTTCTGTTGTTCTTTGTTACAGTAATCCTACAATTACTATTTGTAAGAACAGCATAAAAAAAGATAGAACTTTGAGTTTACTGTTTTACAGAATAAATTGTTTGATGTCTGTCTCCAACTTGCTTCATTTCTTTCAATGGTAACAGAATTGATTCTGAATCAGAATTGATTTCTAACATTGATGTTAAAAGTACCATAAGGGACATGTATTACTATTATATGGATTTTGAAGACTAGAAATACAAATGGGAAGCAAAACAAAAGTAAACATGGCAAAAAAGGTAGCTAATGAGTCAGAATTGGAGATAATCTAAAGGAGACCTTGAACCGTAAGAAGGCTAGCTGATACAAGGTAATGAAAAGTTTCAGTAGGTAGTCAATTAGACTGAAGTGCAATATAATAGGATGACACAAATACATACTGTATCTTAGAGGTTTTACTTCATGAAGCATGGAAGCGGGTTAATCTCACTTTCGTTTTTCTTTTTTTATGGCATCAGTGAGTTCAACTCAATTACTTTTGTGTAACTTCAGGAACTTTGTTATATGTAAGGTGTGAACAAGTTAGAAAAATTTAGAGAATCATCTCAATCATTAAAATGGAATGATTTCCTTATGAAAAAAGCCAGCTAAAATAAGTCTACAGGGAGGAGGATCCTTGGTGTCGGTTCTTAACTGAGAGATTCTTAATGACAGAGGGAAACAGTTTTCCAGTGCTGGCAATAGAAACCCAGCAGTGATGCATCTTTATACTGTGGTCATCACTGGGGGATTTTGAGGCTCATGTAAAAGAATTTTTCTCTTGCAGATCATAGAGACTGTTTCAATATTTCAAATTTGCAAAGCATTCTTGTATAAACTAAAAATATTCTGGGTACTTGCTTCTTATAGTCAATTTACAGTCTCAAGAGGCTGAGGGCAATAAGAACCTTGTAGCTCTGCAGAATTTCCACTGAGAGCTTGTCACTTCGTGTTTCAAAAACTTGGCATATAAACTCTATGAAATAGTAAAATGTGTTTATATGGAGCTTGGCAAGCTGTTCGATAAAATGCTTGTAAAAAAAGTGGTTGCATTGCTTAGATCTCAGTGAATGGTTTGGGCATAAACGCGGTTTTTAGACATAGTGACAAGTTGGTTTGGCTTTTTCAGCCTTGAGTGAAATATCATTTGGGCATGTTTCTAGTGAGCTGATTGATTTCTATGAAAGTTAAGTTTTAAAAGGCTTTTTTTTTTTTAAATAGGCAGTCAGGTTTGAACAATGCTGGTCCAACATTTGCATTTACTGAAGGAGCATATTTTTAAAGATGTTGAGCACCTGCAGTTCCCATTTACTTTGGTAGTGTTTGTGCGGTCTGATGAGGTATAGGAGTATTACCCTGCTTATGCATTTAACTAAATTAGGCACTTGGGCTTGGAAATCTTTTATTAATATCTCTGTAGTCCAGAAGGGCTAGAAAATAGGATTTTTTATAAGCTGTCTGTTTTAAGCTGGTGTTTTATTTCGGTGTACACAAAAACTGGACCAAAGGCTTTGAGGGGGGAAATAGCAATAAAGAGATAAACCTCATGGTTGCAAGTTAATTGTCAATAGTAAGTATTTAGTTCTTTATGTAGCTGGAAAATCTGTTATGATGTTTCTGTATACGTTCTGCCTCAAAACATCTCGTTGACTTTGCTAACATTTTTTTGGAGGCTTGTTCACCTTTGTCCARTAAATCAAAGTATGCAATTTTCCTGGTCATGGTTAGGAAAATGTGATTAGTTTCATGTCTTACCTCTCCTCGTTATGTTCCCTGCTGTTTCTTTGATCGCAGCTCACGCCACACCAGTGTGCTGAGTTGGCTGACTTCATACCTCTTTATCGGGGTGATGGGAGGCAATTTTCAAGATGAAGTGAGGGTTGGACTCTCTGTTTTTTGTTGTATGTGCCTGAATTATTTCCTTTCTCTCTTCAGGAGAGATCAGTCTATCAGTTGAGGCCACTAATGAGTATTTCTGTTCCATCTGTCTGCTTACCTGTAGGAGGATGTTGGGACAAGTCAGTGTGCTGAAAAGATGCTGCTTCTGTTCAGTCAGGAGCAGGCAGGGAATAATGGGATTCCCAAGTCGAGCAGAAAACGGGCCATTCTGTCCTTAGATCTGTAACACCCTTAGCAGATGTAGGACTTGTAAAAGCTGACGTTGGTCCTGACCGCTTTGTGTGAATAAAAGCTTTCTAGTTATTGCTGCTTCTGCTTACCTTTAGACAAACATAACTGAGCTGGCTGCTTTCTTTCACACTACTCTATGCCTATATTATTGCTCTGTGGCTCACTACCTGGGTTTGGGCAACAGAGGTTATTAAAATAAAATTACAAACTGTGTGTGTGTGTGTACATATATATATATATTTTTTTCTCCAAATAACCATGCACTTAATATTTTTAACCCAGACATGTTTCAAAACAGCTTTTAAAAAGCTGGTAGGTGTATCAGTCTTGTTACAGAAGGAATGATAGTAATGCAGAGTGATTAACTTCCATGATCGCAGAAGGGCCATAGCAGGAGGGCCAGCAGTGTTACTCTTAGCAGCTCCCAGGCTTGCGTATTGTTCGGTAGCTAGTGCTGCTTCTGTAGACCATCCTGCCATTTATACTTCGTAAAGTATAAAGAGTTTGGGCATTGCCCTGTGCTTTACTACAGTAATAAAATCACTAATACAGTGTATGAGTTGAATGAATAGCATAGATTTATAATGCTAATATAGTCACTTTTTTTTTTTTTTTTTTTTTTTTTAAGAAAGTTACTATTTGTAACTGTCAGATTACATGGTTGTTAGTAGTGTATCTGTAACTTTCAAACCAGACATTCAGGCTAAAATTGGTTTTGCCTTAACTGCTAAATATGGAATTTTCTTTTGGAAATGGGGGGACAGTGGTGCAGGTTCATCAATATCATTGTAAGGTACAGGCATAGGAGGAGGAAAATGTAAATGAAATTGATTTCTTCTCCCTTCTCTCCCCACCCCAACTTACGAGAACCGTAAGCTTGTAACTAAAGAGGAGACTGTTTTCCTCCTTTGTGTGATGTTGGTGAGCAGAAGCATTAATGTAAAGTTCTGAATGCTGGTCTGAAGCGCTTACAGCCCGTCAGTCCGCACAAAAGTTGAGTGAAAGCTAGGAAAAGGGCATAGGAGGAGAAAAGAAGGGCAAGCGCATAGCCCAAGCAAGTGCATAATCTCACCTAGGAGTGCCAGTTTTGATTGTAGTCATACTAGCTTTTTGTTTCTGTTAGTGGTTGTGGGTTTTTTTTTTTTTAGTTTGATTGAATCTTACTTGTTTAAAGCAGAAGTGAGGAAATACTGATAAAGATACAGGATAGTGATAAAGGGAAAATTAGAATGCTGTGAGAATGCATTATGTTTGGTCCTGAACAACTACCTTCCTGTGCAGCAGAATCTCTACCCGTGATCCTATGTGAAAAGCTGTATTTTACTCCTCACTGTATATTGTCATCATCTTTTTTCCTTTTTTCTTCCCTAATGAAACTTTTTATCTGGGTGAAGGTAGAATGGTGAAAAGCTATCACCGTAAAACTCTCAATAGCTAAGTAAACTTAAATACTAGGTTTACATGCAAATCCTAAAAATACTTGTTAGTACTGAGTGCTCTTAATACATGTGAGAAGTTGTCTGTGGTGCATTCTGATCAAAAACCCTAAATTAGGAAGAGATCCTAAGTATTTCATAATTGTGCCCCAGTGAGAGCTGGTAGTGCATCTCTGCTGGGGCTCTGCTTCCTGCCCAAGAAGGCAGAGTAAGTGCTGGTGAGGAATTTTTACTGCTTCCCACAGGCTCTTGCGTATGGTCTCTCCAATAGCTATTTGATCCTCCTTTTACTTTCTCTGAAGCCAAGCATAGAGATGGGCTGCACAGCCCATGGCCTTTCAGAATACAGCTCGCATTAAGCTGGTGTTTCATTTTCTCCCATGGCAAGCACAAAGGTGTTGTGATGGTGGTAGGAGACTGAGGAAGAAATGAGTGTGGGTGATGAGAAGCAGAAGAGGTTGTGTTTGGGAGGACCAGAAGAAAAAAAAATTGCCCAGCTTGCAGACTCGCTGTGTAAGTTAGCCTATAAGAAGCTAAGAAGGAAAAACTTTCAAGATTTAGTGTTTGCTTTTGGAAGAGATGAAGAGAATAAGAAGTCTCCTGTTACAGGGTGGGGAAGTTAAAAGTTTTCCAATAATGCTGCAGGAAAAAGAAGCAAGAGCTTGAGGGGGAAGAGATTCCCTTCTGCACCCCTCTTGATAAAAGGGGCAAAGTAAGGTAGAGCAGGCACAAGGTCAGGAGTTCAATACTTCCTCAAAGAAACTATTTGCTGTAGAAATTTAGTATGTAGGTGTATTTCAGGGTCATGTTGTCTAATGCATTGTATTGTAGGCAGATGTGCTGTAAAGTTTCTTTCATAAATTTACTTTGGAGATGAATGTTATCACATGCATGATGTGGAGACTTTTCTTATTTAAAAAAAAAGTGCTGTGATTCAGAACGGTACAGATTTATAAGCACATGCAAACAGAATTTCTCTGGAATGTGACCATTGTGGAATGTGGAACCTGACCAAATTTCACTGGAGCCTTCTTCAATAACACTGAATTTTCCCATATCTTTTGTAAATACCTCCTGGAAGAGTGGTTGTCTTTTCCATGGCCTTAATCAAACTCACGACTTAGACTGGGGTCAGGGGGCCTCTGTATTTCTCCTCTGTCTTTTAGCTGATGCATTCCAGCTTGTGAAATAAGATTATTTTTATGTACGTATACTGTTGCTCCAGGTATAGTTCAGGAGGTAGTATGGCCATGTGTATGCTGTGTAGGAAGGGATCTGTACAAGAAGAGACTGTCAGCTCCTACATTCTGCTTTCCAAGAGGTGTCTTTTCTTGAGCTTTTTCGCTGGCATTCAAGAACTGACACAGACTGCATATTTCAGTCTCTTTTACTGAAACAAAGTATTAGAACTTAAAAAAAATTATTTGTTTCAGTAACAGTGTGTGTACCTGAAGGAATTCTGAAACCAGTCCAGGACAACTGCTTTTAGAACAAATTGTCTAACTCGGCATGTGACTTCGGGAAATAAAGAACAATTTCTACTTGTATAGCAAATATAGAAACTTTGCTGTTTTGAATTGACTTATAAGTGGAATGTATCTAAACAATTTAGGTTTATAAAAGACCTCCCAGCTCTGGGGACTGTGCTTTATATGTATCACTTAACTGTAAGTTAGATGACTGACAGATAAAAATGTTAGTTGATATTAGCAATTGTTATACCTCTTGTGAACTTCAGTTATCTCAACAGATTCAAGAAAAAAGAGAAACCTCTGGAATCAGTCAAATGTTATCAAAAAAATCTTGTGATAGTCTTTAAATCAACTGATAGTTACTTCTGTATGTGAATTTTTCATTACTATTTTCTTAGACTTTTCTGTGGGAGCACAGTTCGTTGGCTATCTCTAACTTTTTTTTTTTTTTTTTGAGAATTCATGAAATAGTACATCTAATAGGACACTGCCTGTCTGAAAGGAATGATGTGGAGATGGCATTAGCTGACCTTCACAAAATTGATGTCTGACTTTTTTTTTTTCTTTTTGAATCAGGAAACAAAACTGTCTTTTTTATTGCAAGAAGGATTGGAGGAGCTGAGAATACTGAAATAGTTGATCTCTGAAGGGCATTATTCGTGCTTGCTTCTGTCTCTTCTGCAATTAACAGTTTTGTTTCAGAGATATCCTCAAATGAGGCTGCTGCACAGCTGCTTGTTTCTCCTTCAGTTGTCATCTGTTCTCCACAAAGTTTCTGGTCTCAGAAAATTTTAGGGTCATTCGTCTGGTAGATGGAACACATGGGGTCAGGCTTTCCAATAGCCAAAGCAACAGTTACAGCTTTCAGTGGAAGCTAGGAGTGTTGGATGACTCACTTAAGGATAAGGGATCTGGTCTAAATAAGAGTGCAGACGTGAATTAGGACAGCCTCAGACAGTATGGTTTTGAACTTATGTTCCCATAAACTGGGCCTCACAAGTACAGTAAGGGGGTTATTTTGTTGTTTTTCATTCCCTCCTGACCTAAGATGCTATTGATTTCTTTTTAGAGTCAAGTGAAAATAAATGTTATAGGCAATTGACTTGGAAGCAGAAGCTAGATCATCTGGAATGGAAACTACATCCAGAGGTAGAATATCTTGGTAGAGGCTACTTTTGCTATTTTGAAGCAATATATCTGGTTTCCTCGTGCGTGGACTGCAAAGTCAATCCTTATGTGGCCAGAAGGTATTCTGTCTATTCTGTCCCTCCTTTCTTTCCCTGTCCTAACCAGAGCACTCGGGAGCATTCACACAGGTAATGCTGGGACTCTGTTCAGACTGCGATTGTCCTTGACCCTCCTCACTCTTCGGTATGTCACGGAGCCCATGTGCCCGAAGGGAGTGGACAGTGTGAAGGCCACTCATGCACAAAATTCTAGCAGCATGGGATTAGCTGTTTGCCTCCTAAGGGGAGTCTTTGGAGAGAGGCTTCTTATCTTACAGACGCAAGTCCATGAATTCTGCGTGTTCAAAGGCGTCTAGACAATATTCTCACCTGTCGTAATCCTTCCATAGATTACCACAGATTTAGGCTAAGGTTTAGCACCTCGTGCACTCAAAAAATGCCATGTTCATTGCTTTGTGTTCATTATCTTCAGTGCAGCTGACAGTGAATTTCAGCCTGTATCTTTGAATGTTTCTTTTCTTCAAACATAGAGTTCTTGTATGAGTTGTTGCTACCTTCTCAAGGGCATTAGAGACTTCAAAGCTAGCTTTGTGTTCATACCTTTGATTAAAACCAGTCATCCTAGAGGACAGTCAGTTGTTCCTTTGCCCAACTCTGTCATGCTCCAGATGAGAAACACAGGCAGACAAATTATCAAATTTAATTTGACCTTCAGTTTGGATCAACCAAAAGACCATTAAAAGTTGAATGCCGTTTATTCTACCTGTAGCTCGAGTTCAGTGATTGGAAAAAAAGTGCCAATGTAAAACTTAATCCAAACTATGCTCTTAAGCTACTGAAAGAGCGAAAAGCCTGCTCTCACTATGAGATGAACAGTTTTAAAATTCAAGGAAAACGGAACCTGACTAAGGTTTCCAGGAACAGATACAATTGCTGACTGAAGCCCTTGCTTGTGGGGAAATAGTAAGACATTCTTAGTCAGCAGTTGAAATAAAGATGTCTGTAACTGTTTGAAATCCTGATCTCCTGACACTGAAGTCAGGAATAAAATGAAGGTACTCCATTAGCAATGGTGATTTTTCCGCTCCAGAATGAATTAAGTTGGACCTCATGGTAACTATGTAGATTTTTGTTCCAGTCCTTATATCTTTCATGAGGGTGTTTTTCAACTCAGCAACTTTTCAACTGCAGGAGAGGTCCTGTCTCAGTCTGCCCATACCGATTGTTGGGTCTTGCTTCTTATTAGTGATTCAGATTGCAGCTTTGCACAGAAAGGCAAGTTCGTCAGCTAGGAATTGCATCCATGTTGTGTTAGTAAGCTTTCATGTAGCCCTGGTAAATTTAGGATTTCACATGTTAGATCACTTGAGTTGGAAAGTCGGAGGAAAAGAACAGAAATGGTGTGACGGTCTCTCAGATGAATCTGGGTCTCTTATATGATTTAGAGGAAGCGTTTGGTTATGTCATGAGGTAGAAAAGGAGAACTAAATAACCGCAGTTTTGTGGGCTCTTGTCTTTTCCATAGCTCTTATATTGAGTCAATCTCTTTGTCCTACTACAGATCAAACTAATGCGTAATAAGGGTTTAGAAAAAATCTGTGTTCAGTGTGTTTCAAACAACGCTCTGCTGTTGTTTGAAACTTGGTGTTTCCATAGTAATTTTTCACTTATCCAAGCAGTGGCATTTAATCAGATATGCACCAGAGTGAGARATATTATGCACATTAAGCTGGTCACAGCTGGACTATATATTTACAGTATGTTTTTACAGTATGGATTTGGGACCTATACTTAGAAAACTGCTAAAAACCAGATGGCTAATGTTACTGACATTTCTGGTTAGTCACAAACATTTTTCTTATAAGTGATTTTATGAAACAAAAAGGCAGGTTCTTTTTGGCTTAGTCTAAAGTACAGCTGTGGCCTTGGTGTATAATTCACTGATAAATCTTGTTACCCCTTTATTTCATAGGTTTTTCTTTTTTTTTTTTCCCCCTCCTTACTGCCACTTACCTTATTTTAAGGTAACAAATCCTCACATGCAGAATGCCTTCCGAAAGGGATGTATTTCCTAAATCTGTTCATTATCTATAATCAAGCCTGTCCATAAAGAAATACGATCAGGTGCAGCTCTATCCCTTACTTTAGCATTGCAAATATGGGAAGAAATTATCTGGAGTGGCAGAATGATTTTACAGTCTTCAAAGTTTAATGTAGACGCTTCAGTTTTTACCTTTATAAACAGACTGTCAAGTCTGCTTATACCAATCTGTTATAAAAGAAACCTACTCATATGAAATTCACGGTTCTCAGTCACTCAAGATATTTTGGAGCCAGTCTGATTATAGCAATGGCAACAGCCCTGTAGCTGGTTGAAGTCTCTGTGAATCTTCATCGATAGATTTGGAATGACAGTGGCAGTGACTGAAGTCGTGCTCTCTTTCCTTACAAATAGGAAGTTTTGTTATAATAGTGTGAAGGCTAAAATTTGGTTAACATGATTTCCAAAGGTCTGTTGTTACAGAGATCTTTAAAAGCTGGCCTGTGGTTGTGACGTGACTGTGAAATAGTTTGAAACCGTTGTTAGCAATCAGGAGGTATCTCTGCTATAAAGATGTGCCTTTAATTTTCTGAAACAGAAGTTACGGGAAAGGAGGAAGATGATATGCTTAGATTACATCTAATGGTGCTGGAATAGTTTCAGTCTTCTTATGTTGATATTAATAGAAACCTCTATCTCCCAGTCCCAGTATAATCAAATTATAGTTATGGCATAGAAAATGTCATCAGTGCTCAGATTCACACTTCTGTCTTTTATTAATCACCTAACATCTCTTTTTTTCTTCATGTGTAAAGAACACCTCCCATAGGTGTTGTGAAGATAGCTTATTTTTTTTTTAAAGTCATTTAGCATCTTTTGGCAAATTCTCTAGAAGTGCTTGATGTAGGGATGTGGTGTTCAAAGGCAGCATCCTCGCATCACTGAAAGAACCTGATTCAGTATTTAACATGCATGTTTCCTTCCGAGTTCATATACTGGTTTACMCAGGAATAAATAAACAGAAGAGTAGCTATATTAAGTCTGTTTTAAAAGTACACCTGAATATATTCTATAAATAATAGAACAAAATCAGGTTACAGTTCTGTTTCTAATAGGATACTGCGATAACACTGAGTGTCTATTCATAGTGTGATGCCCATGGTACTTTCGGTATGAGCCCCTTTACATGGCTGGAATGTGTCAGCTTTTCCAGCAGGCTAAGTGCCCTGTAGTTGTTCTCTGGTGTATTTCATGTAATGCACCTAATAAAAGTCAGAGTTAAACAACAACAACAACAAAAAGTCAGTTGTAATCAGTTGCTCTATATTTGAATGTCTCTGCTAATTTAGAAACATAATTTATTTTGCGTGCAACACTTACAGTAGTGTTAATTTTAGAACACTAATTTCAATTAACAATATTAATAAAGTTCTTCATTTTTTGGGCAGAATTATTGCTTTTTTTTAAAGTAAAAAAACCCAAAACATTGGTTTAAAAGTTCCCAGATTGCATTATGAAGTCTGAGTTTGCCTTCTTTTGGGCATGCATTTATGCAAGTACCTCACATTGACAAGTCCATGCAATTACTGGAATATGAAGTAGCAAACTATGCTTAGAATTCAGGAATTTGGCATTGTTACGTTTTGAGAGGTGTAACTTCTAAAATGGCATAAACTTCTCTGCATTTACTTCTGTATGTTTGTAGATTCCAGAAGGGCTTCGTGTATGGACTTCAAACCTTGGAGATAGCGGAGTATTCGGCAGAAGGTAAAGAGAAGTGCTGCCTTCTGGTGTCATTGTACGTACATGCTGAGGTAGCTGCCCTTGGCTGGGATTTTTTAAGAGAAGGAAGCCTAAGAGAGTTTAGTAGATCATAAGGCAGTAAAGCTATGATCTGTGTAGCATTCAGGCCCATTTTGAAAATTGAAGTTATAAGGAACTTTGTGAGATAAGAGATTCAAAAACTCAATATAAAGTGTAACATATTGTTTCTGTTCTGAAAATTGTGTCCCTTAGGTGTACTTGGCTCATTCTTGGAGATTCTCTTTTTGCTCTATAATTCTTTCTATATTGCATAGTAAAGACTGTGTCTTGTTTGGTATCAGCTTGTGGTCTTTTCCTTCCTCTGCTCCCCAGTTTTACTTGGAGTTGTAGTTCCAGAGGAGATAGTCAACTACTTTTTTTTCAATATTTTCCCCTCTTAAGCCTCCTGATACTGAGATACCTTGTCAACTATTTTTTTTCAATGTTTTTCCCCTCTTAAGCCTCCTGATACTGAAATACCTTAATATGTACTAAGGTGGAGACTGAGCTCTGTTTTGTGAGGTTGCCTTTTAAAAATTGGTTGAAGCTTTATTGTTTATTAAACTCTTGCCTTTTGACTCAAAGATACTTGGTCTAGTGGTGCAGCTATTATATGTGAAAGGCACAGATTATTCAGGTTCACTAGTGAAAACCAAGAAGCTTCATTGATCGATATGTCTCTAAACCATAGTAGTCTAAAGCAGATCTTTGTTTAAAAAATTGCTCATTAATATTACTTGATAAAATAGTATCTCTGTTCCAGATGTTGAAAACGTTTCTCCAATTCTAGAAGGCATGGTAACCTGTAATTTCTTCTGCAACCCTTTTCAGTCCTGACTTCAGTTTTATAATAGAAGCAAAGTCTGCATATCTTTTTCCATTTCACTGATGCCTCATGTTAAATAAAATCTCCAAAAATGGATTGTCATACACTACCTGCCACCTTTGAGCACATGTTCATGGGTGTTACAGTATTTTCTTCTTAGTCTCCTAGAAAATATTTCTACCGTCTTGTGTTTTGTTTTTCCCTTTGTAATTTCTAGTTTTAGGTTGCTTTATAAAAGGCTATTAGACTTGTTTGAATGTTTTGAAGTACATAATTTCCTATAGTCATCTATTAAAAATAGAGGGGAAAAAAATTAGGACTTGTTCATCACCCACCCCCAAAATGATGCCACTTGCTTTTAGAGAGAGTGTGTTGTGTAAGTGATCAACCATAGCAACTTCCCAGGCGCACTGGATAATGCTGGTGGAGGAACGTGGCTGGTAGTCATGTTTGCAAGCTGAACGACAGGACTCTGAAGTGGTGGTGGCTGGTTAGTTGCTGCCTGCTGGGTTCAGGTATCCCTGTCCTGCTGAACATGTTTGGCAATCGGATGCAGCAGCAACCTGTAGCTGTTGTGAAGCTTTTTAGCAGACAAGAACTGTTTAAAGAACTGTTGTGGCATAGATTTATTTTAAAATTATGCCTACGAACCTTACTGTTTCAGATTTCTAGTTTCTAATTTAGCGCTCAAGATGAAATGGTGTATATTTGTAGAAATTCAACGCGGGTACTGCTGGGTTGTGTAGAAGTAGAAGATCACCCTGTAGCTTCTGTCATTTGCGGCCGCTCGCAGTGCGAGTGGAAGGGAGCTGCTGCGCTGCTGCCTGCGTAAGGCTTCCTCTGGCGTGAGGAAAATGAGAAGGAGCGCGACTGTCCTGCTCTGCTGAGTGTGTGCCTTCGTGGCACTGGCTGCTGGTTTTCGATCCCCTGATTCTTTTGGGTTAATGGATATTTCTGTATGTATAAAAAGCACTAAAACATAAGAACCCTTCATTTTCTGGGAGGATTGCGAATACCTTTTCCAGTCTATTCTGGACCTTTTCACCTTTTCAGCAGCTTGCATACGTTAACCAACGCTGAATATAAGTGATTTACTGGCTTTCTTCTGGGAACATTTTGTGTCTATGCTGCAAATATCACATAGGATTTTTCAGTTAATTTCCTGGTGTGCTTCAGTGTCATGATTTTGACTTAGCTTAGGGGGGAAAACGGGGTTTGTAACTCTTGCTGGTGATCTCCTGCTGGCTGCTGAACTTAATGCTGTATGTCAGCAATTAAACAAATAGATTTGAGCATAATGAGCTATCTGTATGATCCTTCTGTTATGGGCAGTACTGTATTTCCCTTGAAGGACTCTCAACTCTAATTTTCCCTGGTTCCATCTTATAGAATCCCGACAATTGTTTAAATTTCATGAGTGCTGCTTCCAGGGGAGGATTGGGGGGGAGGGGAGGGTTCTTCCAGGGCTCTTGGAATGATTTTATCATTCTTAGAAAATTATTAGTGTGATGTTAGTCTCTGAATTAACTGATATAACAGTTACTATTGTAGCACCTGGGTGACTGCAGTTTTCCAGGCCTGTTCCTTGGTGTGGATAACTAATTATGAATTTGGTATGTATGTCAAATTATATGTGAATTCAAGAGGGGCAATCCTCAAAAGTTTAAAAATGTGAATAATATGGACAAAACAATAGTTTGAGCCATGTGCTGATTTCAAGTCTTCCTGATTTTTTTTCTTACAGTCTTGGGAAAGTTGTTTCTAGTTTTTCCTTGGCTTGTTTGTAAAATGGCTTCTAATACCTCATATGAGGGAAGTACTCTGAAGTATAACTGCAACAGTTAAGATAGTTTAACTCCTTTGAAATGTTTTAATTATTCTCAGTGTTCTGAACTGTGCCCTTCTAAGGTGGACTTGGTATTTTTTTGTTCTCTTTAAAGTATATGGAAAATGAAAACTGAAAGTGTCAGCCAGAAGAAGAAATAATCATATTTCCTTTTTCTCAATGAATACTGTAATTGAACATAAGCCAGCTGAGTAAAACTTTGTTGACATAATTTTCCTTTTCACTGTTAAGATGTTAATATTAACCTTAAGGACTTTCGGAAAGGGGTCTTTATTAGTGAGGGAGGAAAACTTAAGCTGAAATATCACATTATTGCCTTATACTGGCTTTATTTTTATAATGGAGAGATGCTCTGGATTATTACTGATAGGCTTAAGGACTCTTGCATTTGGATGCTGCCTATGGTAGTTTGAAATACAGAGTCAGGAAGGTTTTGAGGATGGGGCGTAACTCATATCAATGGTTTCATTTTTGAAAAAAGTTCATTTCTAATAAAATAACATGAATTGCAATTCTTCTGGAACTAGAAACAATGTTCTCTTAATATTTCCCCTTAATTTTGGAAAAGAGGACTTTGACCTCTGAGAGCAGCCTCATGGTGGTGGTCCGTGGTATGCGCTCTATTAACCAATTAAATTCTCATGCATAAATTTTGAAAAGCTGTAATATAATTCATAAAGTTGTAATATAATTCATAAAGTTGCAGCTTTACCAATTAAAGAACAGAGTTCCTTCTCAGTTATGTTTTGGTCTGTTTTTTTTGCTCAAGTTCAATGAGCATATTGCCACCTTTAGGGGTGTGTGTATGTGTGTGTGTAAAATAAATGCTGCTCGATTGAACGTTGTCTCTGCCACAGGAGGCCTTCAAAGTTGGCTGGCCTCCTACCTGGCCAGTATTTCTGTGGCTTAGGTGAAAATGTTTATGGACAAAAACTTTGCTTCTGCTTGGCTGTCCCAGGCATGGGTGCCTTTTGCCTGATATGAGAGCTGCATTGTAGTGGTGGTGGTGGTTTGTTTTTTAAACTTAATGACACTTGCTCTGCTCTATAAAGAAAAATGTACTGATACAGATCTGTCAGAGAAGAATTTATGAAAATGAAAGCTTTTCCACTGTATAATCCTGTACCAGTTCTTGAAAAGTGTTTAAAGTTCACTAGACTTTTTCTGCATGTTCAGCATCATGTAAAAATGCCACCTCCTCTCCCTCCCTGCCATGAGTTTCTTAAGAGTGGGGGTCTCTAGGGAGCTGAGCAGTATAATTGCATGCAACTTAATTTTTGCATTATTCATTGAACTTTTATGAGTGGAGAAATAGCTAATCAATTACCTATTTTTTCTTTGGCCATTTAATACTCTTTTATTGAGCAAACAGAATTGTGTATTTCATCACTGTGATTGCATCAATTGACTCAGTGTTGAACTTTCAAATGTGTTTCTTTCTTAGATTATCTTGAGGTTACCCTTGAATGGGAAATATTATTATTTTAAAATATCACTTGATGGAGATCTTTTGGGAAAGTACTTTAAGCAGCTATTATGTTTACATAATAAGAACCTTTAACTTTAGTAAAAGTATTCATATAGACTTGCATTTCTGGCAAAACAGGTAAGTGGTATGTATTTAAAGGAGGCTGCATTTATAATTTGAAACTGTGGGAGATGTAGATACAAGAGAGCTAGAATACGGCATCTTTGGAGTTCTTTATACTTGATACCTGTTTATTTTAGATAAGTATTTCATTAACCTCCTTTTTCCTTACCGTTCACAAAAACTGGTGTCCTAGAAGTATGTTGTTTGCTGCTTAGCAAGCTTGTCTTCTTTTCCCATGTTACAGTTAAAGGTGGGCTTTTTTTTTTTTTTTAACATCTTTTATCATTTCCGATTTGTATCTTAAAATCCTATGGAGAATGACTGGCTGTTAAGCGATGACAGACTTGCAGAGGCCTTGGTGTTGAGCAGCGCTGTTGTGTGCAGTGTGTGCCACACAGCGTACCCATTTTCTACAGTGTCCTTCAATCTGTGCCTGTCTAACTGAACGCAAAGCTTGCATCTGTAGAGCTAGTTCAAGTGTACTCATATCAGTATGTTGTTGTGCCCAGTTAAGCAGACATGCCAAAAGAAGGGTGTACGCAGTGCTGTAGTGACTATATTGTTTTGGGATTCAAGCGGGTATGTCTGCACAGCTTTATGTGCTGTCTAGTTTAAAAATGTGACCATAGTTTAAAAACTGTGACCAATTTGAAGTGTTTTTGGTTTTGCAGGTAACACAATCTTTGTCTTCATAGTGTCAGTTAACTATCTGAATAATGGAGTTAATGCTTGGCAGCTTACATAAACCTCCTGCACAGATAGCAGAACCGTATACGAGAGGGGATGAGCCCTTATTCACTTTTTTTTTTTAATTAATGAAATCTAAAGCATTTTGTATAAGTTTAGGTATGAACCTATTACCTGTAAAGGCACAGATTTTTTGGTTCTGCATGTGTAACTTCTGCCAAATTACTTTAAATGACTAATTTATGAACATAAAGGGCTGCTCGATGCGGAATAAAGAAGGAATCTGAATTGTCATGTCAGTAGGTCCTGATAAATCCTTCAGCTTTTGAAGCAGACTTGTCCATTTCTGAAGTTATTCCTGAAAGTGTATTTGTTGAACAGCTTTTATGAATTATCTTTATCAATGCAGTAACAGGCCTAATATTATTAATGGTAACTTCTTAAACTTTTTTTGACCTTGAAACATTTTTTTCAAGTACAGAGTCAGAAGTGTTTGCAATACTGTGGTATAGATCTATTTTATTTCAATTGGCATAAAGGAACAAAAGCTTTGTTTTAAAAGGGGAGGGTCAAATCTTGTTGTGTTCGTTGTCATGCATGCTAAATGTGAAGATTTGCATCTAAATATCTGAATGGGTGAATATTTTTGGTGTAGTTGCAAGGCACACTGTGAGTTGCTGTCCTTATTTCTGCACAGAAAACCTGATACGTCAGCAGAACTAGAAAGTATTTCTTCTTTTGGCAGTTCCAGAATCATGTATGTCACCTTTGAGTGACCCATTCCTTTAGTTTCAACTGCAGAAAAACCTTCTATTGCTCCAAACCTATCAGTAGAAAGGCCTGCTTGAGCTTGCAGCCTAACGTGCTTAATCTTGCCTCCTTTGGGATCAGTGTTGCATCAAATCCCAAAGAAAATGAAACACCCTGCTTGAAATAAAGCAGATTGTAAATCCATAACAACTGAGTTTCTGTGTTTTTGATTTGGAGGCAGTATCTCTTCAAATGTAGCATAGGATTTCCGAAGATTTCACATAAGTACTTTTTTTGAAAGAGGAAAAAAACGTTATTTCTGAGTTAAGGTGAAACAACAGAACTCAAGTTTTCCTGTTGGAATAACTGCTTAATAACTCATACTTCAAAGATGGGTTTGATTTTTGTAAAACTTGCAATCCACTGAATTTTCATTTGTAGTCAGAATAAATCTGGATTTTTTTCTTGTATAATTTTAACAAAAAAAGTAGCACAGAACAGGCAAAATGGAAGCTAATTACAGTCTTAACTATAGATATGCTTTGTAGGTTTAACTGCTATTGAAAATTGCTGATAAAAATGATTAGTTACTAATATATGTAGGTGGTTTCTGAATAATTTCTGGTCCGTGTGACTCTCCCCACCATTTTCCTCTACTGAGCCACTTCTCATCCCATGGATTTCCGAGACGGAGGCTCTGGAGGAGGCTGGCAAAGGGGCTGAAACTGGGCAGGATGCAGATGTCAATTTGGAGGCAAGAGAGGCTGAGACTAATCCAATTCAAAATTTCAAATTAGCAAAAGGGTAATGGTCTGGGGCTGGAGAAGGGGGAAACCAAAGTCTACCAGAAATGCTGGAGGGAATTTGAATGGAGATTGTGGGTTGTTGAATTGTCCGGAAATTGTAACTGGTGAGTCCGCGCAAGTGCGTCAGTATTGTGAGTGATGGTGGGAAAGTGGGCCAAAAATTGGTGCTTATCCAGCAGCAACTGATAACAGCTGAAACCCAGCACACCTCACTGTAGGCAGCAAGCTGGTTAAATTGCATCATGAAGGCTTTGAGATAGTACTTCGTCTTCTCGTCCTGTTTGGTCTTTCCTAGAAGTTACTTCAAACTCTGGTTATTTAAAAGGGTGATACACCATGTTCGGGGAGAACATTTCATTTTCTGGGGCTTTGCTCTTCAGTGCACACAATTGCATATACTGCGGTGGGGTCTGTTGCTGGTGGGTACCCTACAGCAGCTCCCTGCTTGTGTGCTGGCAAATACAAACTTGCCCAGTGGCATTCGCATTCTCCAAAGAGGTATAAGAAGTTTAAAACATAATGGTATTTTAAAAGTTGATTGGCAGTGGCTCATAAAATCAAATAAGTAGTTCTTAGATGTTTCGGGAAGAGTCTTTTAAGCACAGGATATGTGTGCTTTTGTTTCCTGACAGTGGACAGTGTCCTAGAATTGCAGGGAAAGTGACTTATCTATAGATCTGTTTGCAGATGTCAGCATGGTTTCAGAGAAAAATGGATATAGGTTAACAAAGTTTATTTATAAAGGAGTTTTGTTTGTAATTTTTGAAGTCTGTGTTAAAGGAAGACCTGCTTTTAATATTTTAGTGTAGTTGATGCATAAAACAGATTGGTGCATAAAACAGATTTCATTTTCTTCATCTAGACCAAGTTAAGGTAAATCATTATACTTGTATTTATTAGTGTGATATAAATCAGCACTAAACTATTCCTCTCTCTCTTTTTTTCCCCCCTCTTTGTGTACAGGAAAGATGAAAAGGAATATGCACTGAAGCAAATTGAAGGTACAGGGATATCCATGTCGGCCTGTAGAGAGATTGCAGTAAGTGTACATAAATGAAAGAAAGTGTTTTTACTGACATTATAATTCAACAGATAATATATTTTTATTCTCTGAATTAAATAACGCAAAGCTTATCTAAATGTTTTCCTTGAAGTATGCAAGCGTGAAAGTTATTCAAACATGAGCTTTCCTTAAAATGCTTTCTAAATTTTATTATTATTTTTTAAAAAATGTGTGGATGTGTGGAAAGAGGTGTTCTCGCTAGGTAATGGTAATGCCTCTTTCTGGTATTGTTTTTGTTTTATCTGCTTTTATGTGTTGGGAGGGAAATAAAAGTGGCCCTTTTAATGAAGATTTATTTAAAACCTGGATGTTTTTAACATGTCTTTGAAGTAAAAAGGATCTGAAAGAGATTCTAACTGCTGTTACAAGTCAGCTTGCTAATAATTTATTTTATTTCGGATTAGTGGTAGCTAACTCTTCTTTTGTGCCTGAGAACAGTATGTTCTCATTACTCAGTTTGGTTTGTGAAGTACAGAAGGCTTTCATAGCAAAATGAAAAATAGCTTTAATTGTATTTTTATTACATGTATCCAAGGGGAAAAAATTGATTCATGAGTTACATACTTTTGAGCACAGTAGTGCCCATAGATATATGTATTTATATAATTCCTGCAAAGTTGGTAAGAATGAGGTTTTTGTATTTGAAAATAGAATTTGATGCTTACAAGTTTATTTCATGACTGCAAATGTGCCTCACTGTCAAAGTGCTGTGTAGTGAGCTTGCAGCTTCAGTGTTGCAACAGAAGTGCACTTGCTTGATCAAATATTTACCTTGTTCGAACGCTGTCACTATGCTCAGGGCTGTTGAAATGTAAGATATGATTTGTGCCAAAGACTTTTTATAATCTAGCAGCGTTGCCCAGCGCTGCAGTGTTCACGTGTGCAATGCATTTTGTGAGGCATGAGAAACCCAAGGTGGTCATGAATTGAACAAACCACTGTCTTTTAGTGTAAGGCATGCAGTGGCTGTGTATGAAGAAACTTAGCAGCTAAAACTACTTTTAAAGTGCTTGACACTATAAGGCGAAGGTCAGTCACTGTGGATTTGAGAGGTGGCTGCGCTGCTGTCAGTCGGTTTACAAAGAATCTGTCCCATGACCTTTTTGCTAGTATTTCTGCCTTTGAAAGAAATAATAAGTCCTCTTCAGCATCAATACTGGAGTGTATTCTTGTTACTATAACTCCTGACTATTTTGATAGCAATGTTTTTTGCTTTTTTTTTTTCCCTTGTCTTTTGTCTGATTTAGATTGTACTGCTCTTGAGATAATATGGAATAGTCCAAAGATGACTTTTCCACTGTCATGATAATGCTGTAGTATGGAGCTTGTTCTGTCATACGCAGGCATAACTTGGCAATGAAGTAGAGAGTGAGTCTCAAACTATTTTTCCTCTGATGATTAATCAGCATTTTAGTCTTGCCTTTTTTCTTTTCTTTTTTTTTTTTTTTTTTCCTTAATTGATCAAGCTTCATGCAAAGCTCAGTACAGCCTTGGAAACTTCACAACTGGTGCATAAGGTATTTAAATTCTCTGAATGGTTCCTCCTCAGAAGATACTTTACTCTTGTCACGGTCCGCGGGAGTGACGGGAAAGAATCATACGCATTCACAGAATGCAGGTTCAATTCCAACTTTATTCGGCAATTTGCCCATCTTATATATGTTTGTGCAGTC
>NW_020448631.1:0-3009 GCF_003343035.1 Apteryx rowi
TTTGTCTTTTCAACCTCGAGACCGTGCTGCAGCACAGAATTGTGCTCCACAACGTCCKTCGCCCGCACCGTCACGTTGTACTCCGGCACCTCCCGCGGTCCMGCTCTCTCGCTGTCACCACGCTGTAGTAGTCCTCAAAGGACGGAAAGGGAGCGTGTCTGGGAGGGACAGCCCGACCTCCCCGATCTCTCCAGAGTCCCTGTCCCGTACTTYGAAGACTGCGATGACTGTTCCTTCCGGGGAGTCTTCCGCGACTGAGACAATTAGAGACGTGGGGGCGACTTCTGCAGGGTTATCGTTTACATCCGTGAGCTTCAACAAAACCTTGGCGCGACTAGACAACCTTCTACCATCGCGAGCTTGCACTTCTATTTCAAATTTCTCGCAGTCTTAAGTCCGGGTACCCTTTCGCTGATATTTCCCCTATTTTATCGTCAAGTGCAAAACATTTAATGCCTTTCCCGACATTTTTCTGAAAGAGTACATTACCTCTGAGTTTATCCCATCATCCAGGTCTATAGCCTGCACAGTAGCTAACACAGAGCTTATAGGCACGTTCTCGAACACTTCTACTTCATAAACAGCTTTGATAAAGACAGGCGCGCTGTCGTTTGCATCCTCAACAATTACCCTGATTCGTGCAGTTCCCGATCGCTGAAGATCCCCTCAGTCAGTGTCTGTGAGGATGAGATCATGAATATCCTTTTCTTCTCTGTCCAGCATTTTTTCTAGCACGAGTTCAGCGAATACTGTGCCATCAGATCCTCATTCCACATCCAGACTGAAATGCTCATCGCCGCTGTGGGTGGAGCTCTGGATAGCAGCGATTCCCACATCCGGGGCTTGTGCTTCCGGCAGAAGAAACCGCGACCCGGCGAATATTGTTTCACTCATTTTTAACTCTAATTCCGCAACCTGGAAGCTCGGCACGTTGTCATTAATATCGGTGATTTCAGCTAGCACCGCGTAAACTTTCACTTGCTCCTGGACAAAGAATTCCATTTTTAAGAGGCACTTAGGAATCCGACCACATTTTTTCTCTCTGTCCACCCTTTCGCTGACGTATAAATTACCATTCTGCAAACTGAGAGCAAAATGTTGGACTCTGCCTTCCTGCATAATCCGCACGCCGCGGTGGCGGAGCGCCGCCAGCTCCAGCCCCAGGTCCTTGGCCACGTCGCCCACGAAGGAGCCCTTCTGCAGCTCCTCGGGCACCGAGTAGCGCAGCTGCCCCCACGCCAGCTCCCACGCCGCCACCAAGGCGCACCACAGCAGCGCTCGCCCTCTCCGGCCCCAGCGTCTTGGCGCCCCGCTCATTGCCCTGCCGACCGGGACGCGCCGCCGCCGCCGCTCCGCTCCCCCGCCTGCACCGTGCGGCGCGGGTCCGGCACGGCCGGCGCCGAGGCGAGAGCTCAGCGGCGCCGACTCCTGCCGGGAGGGTCCTGCCTCCTGCCTTGCGGCTCAGGCCGGATCTCTCCCCGAGCCGTGTTACGGCGGGCGGGGCGGCTGCATCTCACCGCGCTCCGCTCCCGCCTGGTGAACAGCGGCGCCCGCAGCCTCGGCCGGCAATTGCAGGACTGCAAAGAGAAGTTTTTGACTCACGTATCAGACTGACCAAGAAAACACAACAGTTTGGCTTTTTTCTTCTTCTTCTTCTTCATAAGCGATTCTCTTTTTGCTTGTACACCGCGTCAAAAAAAACAACGGTGTTTTTTTCCATCATGTGATAAGCCTTTACCTAAGTACACACTACACAGCCTTAGCCTGGGGTTTCTTTGTCTCCGTGTGTCCGTATTTCCAGCTGACCGTTGTTCTGACCGTCAGTCCTACTGCCCAGCTGGGCGTCCAGACACGCTTGGCTTGTGTGGGGCATTTCAAAAAGCTGCTTTCATTGACGCTTCAGGTTTTCCTGAATGCTCACCTAGTGACACAGGACTAGCGCCCGTCTCCCCAAGGAGAAACAGGGCTACGTTGAGTGCTTGCTGCCCACTACGGCAAGAAGCGCTTCTGCCCAGTGGTCGGCACCTTGTGACGCACTACGTTTCACCTCCAACATCAGGGAGACGTGGAGGGAGGAAGGAAGGAGCTTTCTCCCTTTGCCTTCAGCGACGCCGTGATGCATTCTAGTATTCTCCGGCCCAGCACTCGGGCTCTTCAGAAAGACAATACAGGGTCTGCAGGAGTTCCACTGGAAGCCCACATGTTTGCTACCCAGCGACTCTGACAAGCCACTGCCCTCTGTCAGAAGGGGGAGTGGGTTAGCCTCCCTGGAATGGCCACCAAAGAGGACAGCTTCACACAGTGAAGAAAGCCAGTGACAGTGTCAAAAAAGCATCTTCGAGGAAGAAAAAAAGGAAATAAAGACCCCCCATCCGAACAGCAGAATGAGCCACGCGACTGATTCGGGGAATGCATTCAACCATCCGATTATACTGCCTTTTTTTTTTCTCTTATCTGACCCACGGTTTTCGCGCAGAGCACAGCCCTCCCCCCCACTCCATTTTTCCTGTTCCGTATGCTCTGGCATCCCCATCACACTTTCATCCCCACCCAGACCCGCATTTCCAGCTCTTTCAGCAGTCTGCAGAAATGAGGAATACGAGGCCCAAAGCGCAATTCAGCCTAGAACAAAATAACGGGTAATCCCTCGTCCCAAACAACGGTGGCACCTACAGGAGGAAATCCCGCTCATTCTTCCACCCGATTCTACTATAGCCTTACAAACCCAAGGTGGGAGGGAAAAGACCAACGACCTCACTCCCAGGCACACGGTTCTGCCCCTCACGCAGCCACTCTGCTCTAAAGCGGCCGCTTCGACAAGAACACCCCAAAACCACAACACATGACAGCGCTCATCCTGCCGAGGCGAGGCCGCTGAAGACAGCAGGAGAAGAAAACGAGCAGGAGATGAGGGCTCAAAGGGACACGTCAGAGCACTCATCCCGAATCACGCAGGGCAGTCAGGCCCGGCCAAAGCGACGGTCCCACGAGTGCTATCGTTTGCGGAGC
>NW_020448631.1:4539-6345 GCF_003343035.1 Apteryx rowi
GCCAGTAGCTCACGCGCCCGTTGGCGCCCGCGTCCGCGTCCCGCGCGCGCACGCGCAGCACCGCCGCGCCCGCCGCGTTGTTCTCCGCCACGTAGGCGCTGTAGGCGGCTTCCTCGAACACCGGCGCGTTGTCGTTCACGTCCGACACGGCCAGCGCCAGCGCCGCGCGGCTGCAGAGYGCCGGGCTGCCCCGGTCGCTGGCGAGCACCGTCACGTTGTGCTCGGCCGCCCGCTCCCTGTCCAGCGCGCTCGCCGTCACCACCTTGTAGGAGCTGCCCGACGACGCCACGATCGCGAACGGCGACTCGCCCTCCAGCTCGCACCGCACCTTCCCGTTGTCGCCAGAGTCCSSGTCKYGCACSTTSASGASSGCCACGACGGTGCCGGGCGGCGAGTCCTCGGGCACCGGGCTCGACACCGACAACGTCGTGATCTCGGGCGCGTTGTCGTTCTCGTCTGTGATCTCTACGTGCACCTKGCAGTGACCGCGGAGCCCGCCGCCGTCCCTCGCTTCCACTCCGAACGTGTACTCATGCCTCTCCTCGAAATCCAGAGTCCCTTCATTTCGGATGGCGCCGCTGTCGCTGTCTATGCTGAAGACAGCGCGGACAGCCTCCGGCACGTTGCTGAAGGCGTACGACACTCGGCCGTTGGAGCCCGCGTCCGCATCCGTGGCTCGCACCTGCAGCACCAGCGACCCCGCCGGCAGSTTCTCCCGCACTCGCGCCTCGTAGGCGCTTTTGCTGAACACGGGCGCGTTGTCATTGGCGTCTGTCACGCTGATGCGAAGCTGCACAGTCCCCGACCTCGCTGGAGCCCCGCCGTCCACCGCCGTCAGCACCATCTGAAAGGAGCTCTGCTTCTCGCGATCCAAAGCTGCTTCTAGCACCAGCTCGGGCTGCCKSYTKCCAYYYGGSSTCTCCGCCACTGCCAGCGAGAAGGACGGGTTTTGAGTGAGCTGGTAGCTGAGCAGCGAGTTGCTTCCCACATCCGGATCTTGCGCCATCTCCAGCGGAAATCGCGCACCAGGAACAGTCCATTCACCGATCTCCAGATCGAGAGCAGCCTTGCTGAAGACCGGCGAGTTGTCGTTGATGTCCTGGATGGCCACGTCGACGTGGAAAACGTTGAGCGGGTTCTGCACCACCGCCTCGAAGCTGACCGAGCAGGACGCAGAGTCGCCGCACATCTCCTCCCGGTCCAGCCTCTCGCTCACGTACAGATGCCCGTTCTCCGCGCTCACGGCGAAGTAGTGCTTCTCCGAGCTGATCCGCAGCTGCCGTGCCGGCAGCTCTGACGGGCTGAGCCCCAGGTCCCGCGCCAGCGGCCCCACCACAGAGCCGCTGCCCGTTTCCTCGGCAATCGCGTAGCGCAGCCGCTCCGGCGCCGCCCGGCAGCCCGACGACAGCAGCCAAGCGCACAGCAGCACTGCCCCGGCTCCCATCGAGCTTTGCCTTCCGCTGTGCCGGCTTTCCATTTTCAGCAGTCCGCGCTGCGCTCCGTCCTCCCGCCCCTTCCGTTCCTTCCGTGCCCGTCCGGCACTCGCGGGCACCGCAGCGCGGGGCGGCGATCCCGGGGCCGCCTCGGCCGCTGCTGATCTCCGCCAATCTGCTTCGTGCTCTCCCTTCTCTCCGCGGAGAGTCCTGCACCGCGCCTGCGCTGTCTACTCGCAAAATGTCCTCTAGCAAGGTAAGAACTGCAGGGGAGACGAGAATCGTCTTGTCGACCGCTCGCCGCCTCTCCCGCCGGCCGCTCGGTCGTTCTCGCCCTCCCAGCGGGTGTTTCTGCCTGTGCCGGTCCCCGCCC
>NW_020448632.1:0-6344 GCF_003343035.1 Apteryx rowi
AGGTCCCCCACTGCTACTTCAGCAGTTTTGCAGAATCTCCTGATCTTCTTGCAGGTTTTATGTCCTCGCGTCCTCCCTGGCCACCTGTGTGTCTTGCAGGCAACTTGTGCCACGGTGGTGCACCACAAAATAGTCTGCACCTAAATGATCTCAGTAGAAGGTGGGCCTTGGGAGTCGCGAGGTCTGGCTTTGGTCTGGAGAGCTGTGTAGTATGAGATGGAAGCTTGCCTTGGCTGTGGGAGAGGTCCAGAGGATAGCCGGGCGGAGTATTTCTTGGATGCAGTGCATATTCTTTACAAAAACAGTCCTGTTGCCCTTACCATGGTGGGACTGAAGAGGAGGAGACCATTTCCTCGCTGGCTCTCCCAAGCCGGCCTCTTTACTTTTCCCCAGCGTGCTTCTGTCTGGCCTTGGCTCTCTTTTGCAGCCATGGCTGTGCCTCCTTCGCCCCCATATGGCCTTTCCAGGCCTTCCTGGGCTTCTCTGTAAGGAAGCTCACGCTTGCCTCGTCCTCGAATTTCCCCAAACCCCAACAGCTGCACAGTGCCGAAGAGCGTGAGCTGAGCAGTTGCCCTTCATCGCCTGCACCGTGTGTTAATGGAGGTGGGGGCAGTTGCGGAAGGGCCCCCCTGAGCCAGCAGTAAAGAAACCTTTTCTACCCAGGCGAGTAGGGATTGCCTGAGGCATTGGCCATGCCTGGCGTTGCCTGAGGGAAGCGTGAGGCTTTTCCTCCTGCCTGCCCTGCTTTTCTCCTCAGACTCATCTCCCAGTATTTGCCTGCCACGATCATGAGGGAAAGCAGCTAAGGATTTAAGTCTTTTGGGGAGTCAGCAGGTACCTGTAGCATCAGAGGATCAGTTGTGCAGCATGAGGTCTACAGGCAAATAATCAAAGTGCTTTCTGTTTTTCCAGAGAAGTGTACGGTGCTTGAGAGTGATATGGCGGAGAACAATATTCAGCTACAATCGAGCCTGTCAAGCACTTCCAGCTATCTCTCCAGGGAATATATTTATTTTGAATGCAGATGGTGGCACCAAAAAACTTCAAGGCCTGAGGAGTTTAGAGTACAGTGCTTGGACGGCGTTTTCAAGTATCCTAGATGCGACCGTAAGTCCTCCATGACGAGAACACTGTCAGGCTTGCTTGCCTGCCTGCCAGGCTGTGGGGTTTTTCCTTAGGCAGAAGGGCAAAGTCCATCTGAGAGAGCAGTTTTGTGCCCCTTCAGTGGCAGAGGCCTGTGGCATCCCGGTAAAAACCACCGGGCAGCGCTTAGAGGCACAGGGCTTCTGAGAAGGGCTCAGCGCCTCACTAACGCAACAGGAGCGTCAACAGAAGTGGACAACACGGTCATCCTCTTTGCAGCCTGGCCAGGTCTGTGAGTGGAGTAGCAGAAGCTCAGCTGAGCTTTGAGCTGCTGTGCTTCCACAGAGAGGTTTGGCTCCCATTCTCATCCCTGCCCTAACACCCGTGGGGCGTTTGGCCGGTCCCTCTCGTAGTGCCAGGCAGAGGGGGCGGCCCTCTCCCTCCCTCCTTCACCAGGGTCACGCTAGCTGCCTGTGTGCTACTCAGCACAGCGGCATGTGACGTACGCACCAAACGCTGTTGCTGAAGAAGGGGTAGCTTGGGTTACTTGCTGCCGGTGCTCCCATCTCCCACGCAGGAAGAGCTCTTGTCACTGACGTTCCCCACGCGCTGTGGTCGCTCTGAGCTGTTGCGTTGGCTTGCTGCGTGGTTGCCACGCAGGCCTTTGGGGAATGAGGCTTTGTGTTTGGCGGTGGGAGGAGAGGACCACAGCACTGCTGGGAGTTGTCGCAGGACACCTGCTGGCAGCAGCAGCAGCAAAGGGCCCACAGAGGGGCAGGTTTAGGGTCCTTTTTGGCACAAGTACAGGTCTGTGTCTGTCACTGAGCTGCTCCCGTTCAGAGGACCCTGGGGCTCTTCCCTTCACCTTTCATCTAGCTGAACTCATGCAATGTGAATAGTTGGCGGCTTTGCTGAAATCCGCTGTGGTTCGTTGTGAGGAAGCACTGCTGTGTGCCAGGCTTGGTATTCACTCCTTCTCCCATTCTTTCTCTTCACTTCGCAGGGATGTGGGGATAAATGGAAGTGGCATGAAGGTGCCTGGCTGCAGAAGTGAAAGATGCCTCAACCAACCCAGTTATTAGAATTCAATCTTTCTTACACAGGATTTTCTGCTTCGCTGTGCTTTGTCAGTAGCTTAGGCAGTGTTCTGTGTTTGAATTCCTGACATTCTTTTTTTTTTTTTTTTCCTTTTAATATTGGCTGATTGCATTTCCATTTCCTTTTTAAGCATTCTGTATTGATTTCATTGCCACTTTTATTAACAATTGCATCCTGAAATAGGCTGGCTTTGGTGGCCTACTGAGACAAGAATTAAAGCCTGCAAGTAATCTGATCATCAGCAAGCTGGGTGTGTTTGGCCTTGTCTGTTCCGAGCTGCTTCTCCATGCAGCTACCCGGAAATTAACCTTGCGTCGCGGCCGAGGGGAGTGCCCTGACCACCTAATGAGGACGAGAAGTGAATGGCATCTCCTTTAAACGACTCGAGGCAGTCTCTGGGTGGCAGACGCCTATTCTTAGGGGGGGCTGTAAGCACCCTGGCACTTGGTGGAAGGGCAAGATGTGGACAGGCACGTAACTGGGATTTCTGGGAGGTGGCGGGGGGGGGGGGGGTGTTAGGGATAAGTTCTTGGTCCAGGTTCTGGATGGGCCGACCTGGGGCAACACAAAGCTGCACCTATTGTTCGCTAACAGGAAAGAACTGGTTGGGGATGTGGGAACCCTTTAACCCCTAAAGGGTTGGGGAACCTTTTAAAATCAATGATGATACTCTTTGCTGGACCAGAACTCATGTGCAGAGCCATGTTTAATATCATTTGGCTTTCACATTTCATTGTGATGGGAAGGGGGAGGCAGGAGTTTGTTTCCAGGGTTTTTCCGTATAAGATGCTCTGATAGCTCCAAATCACAAAGTGAGGGTGTATTTTCAGATGACTTTTACAAGAAAAGTTTAAAAGGCACATTATGTTTTCGTGCTAATGCTAACAAAAACAGATGCATTTGCATTACACAGAAGGGAGGGGTTTTGAGGGTTTTTTTTTGGTTTTTTTTTGAATAAATAAAAGTTGGTTCTTCCTAGGCTATTCATAAAAGTGGAAGGTAAGGTGCCTTTGAATTCTGGTGGCTGTGACCAGTTTCTATGCTTACAAATTATTGTCCTTGACCCATTAAATCCAGATCTTGCTGGAGTTTATAACACCTTGTTTCTCCAGAAGAAGTACCTCTCCTTTCTAGATACTGTGATCATGCCAAGAGTAGCTGCACTACATCATAACTGAAAGGACACAGGCAGATATTTTGACCTTTTTTGGCTGAAAAAAAAAGAAAATCTTCACTGACTTATGAACTGCATGTTGCTGTAAACAATACTTGTGCTTTGGGAAAGAACTGTGTGGCCCATCACTTGTCTACCTGTGCATAATCCCAAGCATCCTGTTCAGAGTGGCTTTCTCAGACAAGCATAGCATTATAATTTTTATAAGTGTTGTTATTATAAGAGTTAGTTTGTTCACTAAACCATATTCTGTCTCATTTCTTGTAAACAGCTGGAACAAATTGTTCACAGTATCTACCATAAGTGCAAGTCACCCTTGTACGATTTGTCTGGTTAGTGTTTCCCAATGCCCTTCTTATTTTTATGGAAAATGAAATACAGTCTCTAAAATGAAAGTAAATCATAGCCTGACCTGTCTCATTTAGGAAATGATATGGTCCCCTTCCCTACTTCTCATGTAATTGGTAACAACAAAACAAGGTTCTGACAATAACCAGCTTCATAACTATTCCTCCCTTTTCCTTCAGTGACACAGGGGATGCTGGAATCCTTCACATGCTATTTCTAAAAGTGACCAGAAACCAGATGTAAATAAGCATAGCTTTTGTTTACCTGACTGAGCCATTTGGAGCACTATGGCTGCTCATAACAGTTAATTGATGGCAAATATGTTAATCAAAGATCCATGTAATCTAAGCGTTCATTTGCTGCTGAACATTAGCCTGAGATGGCCATCTGTGATTGCAAATTTCTTCTGAACTATCATTTGCCATCTGCACAACTGTTAACAAAGCAGTATTTCTCTCTCTGAAGGAGGCTATTGTATACAACTGTATCTTTGGAAGAATGTAAGCAAATAATAGTATTTGGTTCCCTAATGTGATGGGGAAGTCTACTGAGAAATATATCTAAAATAATGCATCAGATGATATAAGGGTTCCTTAAATCCCTGCAGGTCCAATATGGCTTCAGGCTTCACCCTGATTTCTTACAGGGAGCACAACCAGAAGCGGTCTTGGTACAGTTATCCCATTTTTTGGTTTTGTTGTTGTTATTATTCAAACAAGAAATCTATGATATCATTATGCACATTTTTTTAATTCTAGAAGCAAGTGGGAGAGGAGGGGAGGCAGGATGCATAGTAAGATCGATTCAGGACCGTTGGTCTGCTTTCACCTCTGTCAACCACACGTTCACCATATTTTGTATCCGTTTTTAACTTATACAAACATGCACATGCATGTGCGCGCGCGCGCACACACACACACACACACACACACACACATATTTCATACTCAGTTGTGCCATTGAACAAAAGCAAGGATGTCTACCTGACCCTTTAATTCATTTGTGATAAGGCAATTGACCCTCTCTGAACACTGTTCTCTGAGAAAAAGTATCCTTATTTACCATAAAATTTTAAGATAAGTCAGAGACAGATAGTAGGAAGGAAGGAAGAAAGGAAAAGAGAGGAGAAAGAAAACAAAAGAGAAAGAAAGAATGAAAGGAAGGAAGGAAGAAAAAAGGAAAGAAAGAAAGAGGAAGGAAACGGAAGGAAGGAAGGAGAAGGAAGGAATTGCAAGGAAGGAAGAAAAGATAATATTAACCTATTTGGCCTTTACTTTTTCTTCTATAATGTAGGGGTTTTTTAACTTAATTACTGAGCAGGGATAGTCCATTTTCTGATGTGCTTTCACTACTGATTTCAAGCCACGATGCAGCAGCTGGTTTCCAATGAAATGGAGCTGTAAAGAGGCGGCAGCGGGGCAGAGCGCTGCTCTCCCACCAGGCCAGGGAGGCTCATTTTAAAAGCATGAGGATTCCCAGCAAGGTCCCTTCAGTGCACCTGTGCAGGAGATGCCAAAAGGAATCCTTACTTTCGTATAATTTGAAGTTTTTACTTGGAGTTTGCAGCAGAGGTCATAAATAATTTAATTCAGATCACAGAATCATGGAATGGTTGAGGTTGGAAGGGACCTCTGGAGATCATCTAGTCCAACCCCCCTGCTCAAGAAGGGTCACCTAGAGCATGCTGCACAGGATCGTGTCCAGGCAGGTTTTGAATATCTCCAGAGAAGGAGACGCTACAACCTCTCTGGGCAACCTGTTCCAGTGCTCTGTCACTCTCACAGTGAAGTTTTTCCTCATGTTCAGATGGAATTCAGATCACTATTGCTGTATCCATTATAGTGGTTAATATTGGTTCTCATTCTTTTGCTGTCGTTCCATACAGCTTTGTGCATTCGTATTTCCACCAGGCGTCCGGCTCTGGGCCCTGGCAATAGGCTGGTGCGGATGTCTCTGTTGTCAACAGCAGATGGCAGACCACACATTTGTAACGCTGCTGAACTGAATGCAAAATAAATGTACTACAGTAGCCTATTCCTTTCCATTGAAAGTGCTGGCAGTATTTTCCCTAGCACTGGGTGAGGCTTTGTAACCTGAAGCTTCACTGAAGTTAAAAAAACAAACAAACAAAAATTATTTTCAAAATGAACATTTAAATATACCATCTATCTCTCTCCCACTTCCCTGGTCCAGACAGCTAAACAGATCACCTGCTCCTCTGACAAGATGGCAAGAGGAGCACATACATACAGTAAATTCTGAGCTACAGAAATAATGCTGCACTGGAAGGTTTAGTTGTTCACAGATTCATGCTCCAAGATGACTCGAAGCTGGGCTATGCTGTCTGCCTTGTGACAGTGTATGCAAAAATCATGATCCACTACTTTCAAATACTGCAGATTGTAGACTAACATATCAATTCTCAAGGGAAAGTCATCATGTTTGCGTTCACTTACTTGGCTTTTCACCTCCGCTATTTATCACAGGGAGGGGAAGGAATACCAAAAAGCATGATTGCCAGGCTCAGTTTACTACGTGGACCAAGAAAGACACACAGGTGGCCAGGGAGGACGCGAGGACATAAAACCTGCAAGAAGATCAGGAGATTCTGCAAAACTGCTGAAGTAGCAGTGGGGGACCT
>NW_020448633.1:0-2391 GCF_003343035.1 Apteryx rowi
CCAGCGCCGGCTCCCGCTCCCGCTCCCGCTCCTCGTCCCGCTCGCCGGGGCGGCACTTCCGGCGCAGGTGAGGGGCCGCACCGCGCCCGCGCCCGCCCCACCGCCGCGGCGGCCCCTCTCCCTCACCCGCCCGCCTTTTCCCTCCCCGGCAGCGATTCCCACTCGGATTCGGACAGCTCCTTCTCCGGCGGTGAGGCCCGCCTGGGCGGCCGCCGGGCGGCCCAGAAGAACCGGGGCCGCGGGGGCCACGTGGAGCGCGGCCGCATGCGGATGCAGCGGGGCAAAAGGTACCGGGGCGGGGGGCGCCGGCGGGTCCCGCCCGCTTCCGGGGGGGCCCCGGGCGACGCCGCGGCCCGCCGACACCCCCCCTGCGCGGCCAGGCACGACCAGGGCCCCTCCAAGCGCAACCGCAAGCGCAACGCCATGGACTACGAGGACCCCGAGAAGGAGTTCAAGAAGCAGCGGCGGGCGGCTCGCTTCCAGCACGGCCACGCCAAGAAGCTGCGGCCGGAGCCGCTGGTGCTGCCGCTGTCGGGCGGCGACGCCGCYGCCGCCGCCGCCTCCGCCGCCTCCTCCGAGGGCCTCGACTGGAACGAGCTCAAGATCCTGGGCACCTGCCAGGACGTCACCAAGCACTACCTGCGCCTCACCTGCGCCCCCGACCCCTCCACCGTGCGCCCCGTCCCGGTGAGCCCCCGGCGCGGTGCTGATGCTGCCGCCGACGCCGYGGCCGCGGGGCTCGGCCTGACGCCCGCTCCGCCCCGCAGGTGCTGCGGAAGTCGCTGTGCATGGTCAAGTCGCACTGGAAGGAGAAGCAGGATTACGCCTTCGCCTGCGAGCAGATGAAATCCATCCGGCAGGACCTCACGGTGAGCGCTGGAGCCGCGCCAGGGTCGCCCCCGCTCGCGTCACCACCTCAGCCTTGACGGCGGCCGAGCGGACGCGAAGCGGGAGACCCGGGCGGCTCCTGCGGTTCCCCGACTCCGGCTGCTTTTCCGGCCCTGTTTCCCGCACCGCCATCGCTCACCCCCTTGGCGACCCGGGAGCTCCGGCGCTAACCRCCGTCTCTCCCTCGCGCCGCAGGTGCAGGGCGTCCGCACGGAGTTCACRGTGGAGGTGTACGAGACGCACGCCCGTATCGCGCTGGAGAAGGTGGGTCCGGGGCGGGAGCAGCAGTTGCCGGCGGGGGCAGCCGGGATTCCCGGATCCCTGACGCCGGGCGCCTGGCTCCGCTCCGCTCGCTCCGCAGGGGGACCACGAGGAGTTCAACCAGTGCCAGACGCAGCTCAAGTCCCTCTACGCCGAGAACCTGCCGGGCAACGTGGGCGAGTTCACCGCCTACCGCATCCTCTACTACATGTTCACCAAGAACTCGGGCGGTGAGCAGCTGCCGGGGCCACCGGCGGGGGGGGGGGACACGCGGGGGCTGCCGTCCCCTTAGCCGGCCGCGACCACAAAGACGCGGCGTTGAGGGGCCAGAGCGCCCCCGTCCCGGGCGGGAGGGAGGGAGTCCCTGAGCGTTCCCTTGGCGCAAGGAGCCGTCCCCAAGTGTCGCCCCTTAAGCTAGGGGCTTTGGTGACCGTCCCCGCATGTCTCCCCGGTCCGAGGCGCCTTGTTGACCATCCCCGTGTGTCCCCCTGGTCTGAGGCGCCTTGTTGACTGTCCCGCACGTCCCCTGTTGTCCGAGATGCCTCGTTGACTGTCCCCATGTGTCCCCCCGGTCCAAGGCGCCTCGTTGACCGTCCCCGCGCGTCCCCCTGGTCCAAGGCGCCTCGTTGACCGTCCCCGCGCGTCCCCCTGATCCGAGGCGCCTCGTTGACCGTCCCCGTGCGTCCCCCCGGTCCGAGGCACCTTGTTGACCGTCCCCGCGTGTCCCCCCAGTCTGAGGCGCCTCGTTGACTGTCCCCGCGCGTCCCCCTGGTCCAAGGTGCCTTGTTGACCACCGCACCGCGTCCCCCCTCGTCTGAGGTGCCTCGTTGACCGTCCCCGTGCGTCCCCCTGCTCCGAGGCGCCTCGTTGACCGTCCCCGTGCGTCCCCCCTCATCTGAGGTGCTTTGTTGACCGTCCCCGCGCGTCCCCCCGTGGTCCGAGGCGCCTCGTTGACCGTCCCCGCGCATCCCCCCTCATCTGAGGTGCTTTGTTGACTGTCCCCGGCCCCCGGCTCTCCCGCAGACATCACCACGGAGCTGGCCTACCTGACCAAGGAGCTGAAGGCGGACCCGTGCGTGGCGCACGCCCTGGCGCTGCGGGCGGCCTGGGCCCTCTCCAACTACCACCGCTTCTTCCGCCTCTACCGCCAGGCGCCCTGCATGTCCGGCTACCTCATCGACAAGTTCGCCGAGCGGGAGCGCAGGGCGGCTCTCAAAGCCATGATCAAAACGTATGTGAGGC
>NW_020448633.1:4267-6269 GCF_003343035.1 Apteryx rowi
GCAGGACGTCGAGGATGGTGCGGCCGCTGCCGTCGGAGCCGAAGACGTGGTCGCGGCGGGCGTCGCGGTCCCAGACGCGGCGGCCGCCGTAGGCCACGTAGCGGACGCGGTGCAGCGGCACCGCCAGCTCCCCGGGCCCCGCGTCGGCCAGGGGCCCCCAGAAGAAGTCGCCCAGCGGCCGCTCCAGCAGCCCCCGGAATCGGTCCAGGTAGCCCACGGCTACTGCCGACGGGTCCAGCTGTGGGTCCCAGCGCAGCCGGGCCAGGACGTCGCCCACCGGCCGCAGCCGCCACTTCCCTCCTCCGGCCTCGGCTCCCGCTCCGGCCGGCAGCTGCTCCCGGGGCTCAGCCGGGGCTCCGGGATGGGGGTGGCGGCACCGGGCCCCGAACCGGCACCGGCCCTCCAGGAACCAGCGGCAGGGGGGCGGCTCCGACTCCGACTGCAGCTCTGGCTCTAACCCTGCGTCCTCGGAGGGTCCCAGCTCCGACCCCGTGTCCTGGGGGGGCTCCGATCCCACTGGCTTCCTGGAGGGTCCCGGCTCCAGCTCTGATCCCGTGTCCCGGGGCGGCTCCGGCTCCGTGTCCTCCGGAAGCCCTGGGGGGGGATGAAGGGGATCAGCGAGGTCTGGGGGGCCCCGTCCGGCCCCGCGGGGTGGGGAGGGAGCGGGATTGGTGCCACACGCGTGCGCAGACACACAAACGCCTGCAGGAACATGCAAACACGCATGAACACGCGAACACGAATGTGCCCAAACACGCAAGTGCAGGTACCCACACACGGAAACACACGCAYGCCCGTGAACACGCCTACAAGCACACGCACATGCCTGCGCAGACGTGCGAGCGCGCCCCCCCCCACGGACACACACACACACGCAACCACACGCGTGACCACCCGCGCAAGCACACACCAACACGGGCGCAAGCACACGCAGGCGCAAACATGCCCAAACATGCCAGCACAGACCAGCCCCTGCGGAAGCACACACACGGAAGCACACGGAAGCACACGCACGGACACGCCCCCGCCCACGCGTGTACCGTCCTCGGCGGGTCGCGGCGGCTCTTTCCCGGCCATGGGGGGCTCCGGGGGGGGGGACCCTGGCGCCGGCGTCTTCCGGGTGCTGCCGAGCCGGGCCCAGGCGTCCGGGAGGGACCCAGGCGTCCGGGAGCGGAGCCCGCCCCACGCGGGGACGTGTCCGGGCAAAGAGCGCGGCCCAGCCCGGGGCGTGGTGGGGCCCAGGCGTCCGGGAGGGGCCCAGGCGTCCGGGCCCCGCTGGGGGGGTTGAGGGACGTCGATGCGCTCGAGGCTGCAGCGATGCCGGGGAGGAGGGGGCTGAAACGGGGGGGGGGGTATAAAAAATAATATGTGTGTGTGTGTGTGTGTGTGTGTGTGTGTGTGTGTACATATATAGCAAGAGAGAGGTGCGTGTATATAGAGACATATATATATAGACACACACACACACATATATGTATGTCTCTACATGTGTCTATATGTGTCTATATACACGTGCCTCGCTTGCTTTCTAACCATAGGTGTCTCCGTCTCCCTCTCCCCATGCAGATGCAGCTCTCTATGCAGACACGTAGCTATAGAGACATATATGGACACATACATAGACATAGCGTGAGAGACAGACACATGCATATGTACACACACATATCTCTATACATGTCTCCCTATTTACGTCTCCATATACACACCCCTCTATATATGTATACGTCTCTTTATACACGTATCTCTAGGTATATATAGACACATATAGAAACATATATAGAGACATACATACATATAATGTAGAGAGAGAGAGAGAGAGAGAGACATACACAAGTGTATATACTTATAGATAAGCGCATGTATAGAGATGTATATAGACATGTGTGGAGAGAGACTTTATAGAGAGGCATATATAGACATGTATATAGACACATAGATATAGAGACATATAGAGAGAAACGTGTATATAGTGAGACACATATATAGACTGTATATATATAGA
>NW_020448634.1:0-2160 GCF_003343035.1 Apteryx rowi
AAGTGGAAACTTCAGTGTGCGAACAATCTGGTGAGTGAGCACTCACATGAATGAGCACTCTGGCGAGCGAGCACTCAAATGATTGAGCRCTCCGGTGAGCGAGGACTCATGTGAGTGAGTACTCCAGTGAGCRAGCACTCYRGTGAGTGAACACTCTGGTGAGCGAGCACTCACACAAGTGAGGACTCCAGGGAGCAAGGACTCTGGGGAGTGAGGACTCCAGTGACAGAACACTCTGGGGAGTGAACACCTCACACGATTGAGCACTCCAGGGAGCGAGCACTCTGAGTGCAGCAATCACACGTTTGAGCACTCACATTTGTGAGCACTCCGGTGAGCGAGTTTTTCCGGCAAGCGAGCAGTCACATTTGTGAGCTCTCTGGTGAGCGGGCACTCACGTGAGCAGGCGCTCCAGTGAGTGAATGCTTTCGCAAGTAGACTCTCCGGCAAGAGAGCACTCACGTGAATGAGTACTTTTGTGAGCGAGCACTCTGGTGAATGAGTAGTCCAGTTAGTGAGACCTCCGTTGAGCAACCACTCACATTAGTGTGTGCTCCTCTGAGCGAGCACTCCTCTGAGTGAGTGCCCCGGTGAGTGAGCACTCCGGCAAGAGAACAGTGTAGTGAGTACTCTGCTGAGCGAGCACTCACATGAGGGACCACTACAGCAAGGGAGTGCTCCGGCGAGGGAGCAATCACACAAATGAGCACTCTGGTGAGCCAGAAAGCACTCATGTGAGCGAGCACTTATTTGAGTGAGCCCCCCGGTGAGTGAACATTCACAAATGTGAGCACTCCGGCAAGCGATCCCTCCGGTGAGCGAGCACTTGCATTAAAGAGCRCTCCAGTGAGCAAGCACTCTGGTGAGCAAGCACTCTCACGCATAAGCGCTCTGGCGAGCGAGCGCTCCAAATGTTCTGCTTAGCGAGAATTCCAGTGAGCACTCACAAGAGTGAGCACTCCGGTGAGTGAGCGCTCAGGTTAATGAGCACTATAGTGAATGAACACTCTAGTGAGCACCCTGTGAGCRAGCAGTCTGGTAAGCRAGCGAGTAGTCTGGCAAGCGAGCACTCTGGTGAGTGATCACTCCTGTGAGTGAGCCATCACATGAGCTATCACTGCAGTGAGCGAGCATTCCACCAAGAGAGCGCTCCAGTGAGCGAGTGCTCAGGTGAGCGAGCTTTCCACCGAGAGAGCCCTCCGGTTAGCGAGCCCTCCGGTGAGTGAGCACTCACCCCTGTGAGCGAGCACCCCGGTAAGCGCTCACATGAGTTAGCACTCCRGTTAGTGTGCACACCGGTGAGTGAGAAATCCAGTGAGCGAGCGCTCTGCTAAGTGAACACTCATGTGAGTGAGCACTCCGGCACACGAGCAGTCCAGTGATTGAGCGCACACATGAGTGAGCACTCTGGTGATCAAGCACTCCAGTGAGTGGAAACTCCAGTGAGCGAACACTGTGGTGAGTGAGCACTCACATGAATGAGCACTGCAGTGAGCAAGGACTCTGGTGAGTGAGCACTCCGGTGAATGAATATTCTGGTGAGCGAACACTGACACAAGTGAGCATTCTGTGGAGCCAGAAAGCACTCCAGTGAGGGAAGACTCTGGTGAGCAAGCGTTCTGGTGAGTGAACACCCTGGTGAGCGAGAATTCACGTGACTGAGCACTCAAGAGAGTGATCACTCACATGAGCAAGCGCTCTGGTGAGTGAGTGATCACATGAGCAAGCGCTCTGGTGAGTGAGCACTGCGGTGAGAGAGCACTCTGAGCGAGCACTCTGGTGAGTGAGCACCCTGTGGAGCAAGGACTCTGTTCAGCGAGCACTCATGTGAGTGAGCCCTCCTGTAAGTGAGCACACCTTTGAGTGAACACTCTGGTAAGTAGGCACTCGGAGCAAGCACTCCAGTGAGGAAGGGCTCACATGAATGTGCACTCCAGTGAGCCAACACTCCTGTGAACGAGCACTCCGGTACGTGAGCACTCCAGTGAGCAAGCAGTACAGTGAGTAAGCACTCCGGTGATTGAGTATTCACATGAGTGAACTCTCAGGCAAATGAGCACTACATAGAGTGAGCACTCTGGTGAACGAGCACTCCGGTGAGTGAGCGCTCGCACAATTGAGCGCTCCAGTGAGCGAGCACTCTGGTGAGATGAACTCCAG
>NW_020448634.1:3198-6315 GCF_003343035.1 Apteryx rowi
GCGCGAACTTTGGGGAGCACGCAAACTCTGGCGAGCTCGAGAACTCTGGCGAATGAGAGCTCTGACAAGCATGAGAAGCGTGGTGAGTGCGAACTCTGGTGAGCRAGGGAACTCTGGGGAGGGCGAGAAATCTGGGGAGCGTGAGAACTCTTGTGAGCGCAAATTCTGGCGAGCGCGGGAAATCTGGTGAGCACGAGAACTCTGGCGAATGCAAACTCTGGTGAGTGTGAACTCTGGCGAGTGCGAGAACTCTGGGGAGCACGGGAAGTTTGGGGAGCGCGAGAACTCTGGCGAGCTTGAACACTTGCGAGCCCGCGAACTCTGGTGAGTTCAAACTCTGGGGAGCGCGGGAATTCTGGCGAGCGCGGGAACTCTGGCGAGCGCAGGAGCTCTGGTGAGCGTGAGAACTCTGGCGAGTGCGTACTCTGGGGAGTGTGAGAACTCTGGGGAGCACGGGAACTCTGGCAAGCGCGGGAAATCTGGGGAGCATGGGAACTGTGGCAATCACGGAAACTCTGGGGAGCGCGGGAACTCAGGTGAGCACGAACTCTGGCGAGCGCGAGATCTCTCGGGAGGGCGGGAACTCTGAGCGCAGGAACTCTGGAGAGCTTGAACACTTGCGAGCGCATGAACCCTGGCGAGTGCGAGAACTCAGGTGAGCGCGAACTCTGGCGAGCGCGGGAATTCTGGTGAGCGCGAACTCTGGTGAGTGCGAACTCTGGCGAGCTCGAGAACTCTGGCGAATGAGAGCTCTGACAAGCATGAGAAGTGTGGTGAGTGCGAACTCTGGTGAGCGCGGGAACTCTGGGGAGGGCGAGAAATCTGGGGAGCGTGAGAACTCTTGTGAGCGCAAATTCTGGCGAGCGCGAGAACTCTGGCGAGCTTGAACTCTGGCGAGCTTGAACTCTGGCGAGCGCGGGAACTCTGGCGAGCGCGAGAACTCTGGGGAGCACAGGAAGTTTGGGGAGCGCGAGAACTCTGGCGAGCTTGAATTCTGGCGAGCGCGGGAACTCTGGCGAGCGCGAGAACTTTGGTGAGCGCAGGAACTCTGGCGAGCTTGAACACTTGTGAGCGCGGGAACTCTGGCGATCTTGAACACTTGCAAGCGCACGAACTCTGGTGAGTTCAAACTCTGGCGAGCGCGAGATCTCTGGGGAGTGCGAACTCTGGCGAGCATGAACACTTGTGAGTGCAGGAACTCTGGCGAGCTTGAACACTTGCGAGCGCACGAACTCTGGCGAGTTCAAACTCTGGCGAGAGCGAGATCCCTGGGGAGTGCGAACTCTTGCGAGCGTGCAAACTCTGGCGAGTTCAAACTCTGGCGAGCGCAAGATCTCTGGGGAGTGCGAACTCTGGGGAGCGCGAGATCTCTGGGGAGTTTGAACTCCGGGGAGAGCGAACTCTGGGGAGCGCGGGAACTGTGGCCAGCGCGGGAACTGTGGGGAGCATGGGAACTCTGGTGAGCGTGGGAATTCTGGGGAGCGTGAACTCTGGGGAGCGTGGGAACTCCAGCAAGCGTGGGAACTCTGGGGAGCAGGGGAACTCTGGCGAGTGTGAGAACTCAGGTGAGCGCAAACTCTGGCGAGCGCGGGAACTCTGGCGAGCGTGAGATCTCTGGGGAGTGTGAACTCCGGGAAGAGCGAACTCTGGCGAGCACGAGAACTGTGGCCAGCGCGGGAACTGTGGGGAGCATGGGAACTCTGGTGAGCGTGAATTCTGGGGAGCGCGGGAACTCTGGCGAGCGCGAACTCTGGTGAGCGCGAGAACTCTGGCGAGCGTGGGAACTCTGGGGCGCACGGGAACTGTGGCGAGCGTGGGAACTGTGGGGAGCATGGGAACTCTGGTGAGTGTGGGAACTCAGGTGAGCATGGACTCTGGGGAGCGAGGGAACTCTTGTGAGTGCAAATTCTGGCGAGCGCGGGAACTCTGGTGAGTGCGTACTCGGGGGAGTGTGAGAACTCTGCGGAAGGCGGGAACTCTGGCAAGCGCGAACTCTGGCGAGCGCGAGAACTTTGGTGAGCGCGGGAACTCTGGCGATCTTGAACACTTGTGAGCGTGGGAACTCTGGCGAGCTCGAACACTTGTGAGCGCACGAACTCTGGCGAGTTGAAACTCTGGCGAGCGCGAGATCTCTGGGGAGTGCAAACTCGGGCGAGCATGGGAAATCTGGTGAGCGCGAGATCTCCGGGGAGTGTGAACTCCGGGGAGAGCGAACTCTGGCGAGCACGAGAACTGTGGCCAGCGCGGGAACTGTGGGGAGTATGGGAACTCTGGCGAGCGCGAACTCTGGTGAGCATGAGAACTCTGGTGAGTGCGTACTCGGGGGAGTGTGAGAACTCTGGGGAAGGCGGGAACTCTGGGGAGTGCGAACTCTGGCGAGCGCGAGAACTTCGGTGAGCGCAGGAAATCTGGCGAGCTTGAACACTTGTGAGCGCGGGAACTCTGGCGAGCTTGAACACTTGCGAGCGCGGGAACTCTGGCGAGCTTGAACACTTGCGAGCGCGGGAACTCTGGGGAGTGCGAACTCTGGTGAGCATGAACACTTGTGAGCGCAGGAACTCTGGCGAGCTTGAACACTTGCAAGCGCACGAACTCTGGCAACTTCAAACTCTGGCGAGCGCAAGATCTCTGGGGAGTGCGAACTCAGGCGAGCATGGGAAATCTGGCGAGCGCGAGAACTCTGGTGAGTGCGAACTCTGGTGAGCGCGAGATCTCTGGGGAGTGTGAACTCCGGGGAGAGCGAACTGTGGGGAGCGCGGGAACTGTGGCCAGCGCGGGAACTGTGGGGAGCATGGGAACTCTGGTGAGCGTGGGAACTCTGGGGAGCGTGAACTCTGGTGAGCGCGGGAACTGTGGCAAGTGCGAGAACTCAGGTGAGCACGGGAACTCAGGTGAGCACGGGAACTCAGGTGAGCGTGAACTCTGGGGAGCGCGGGAAGTCTGGCGAGCGTGGGAACTCTGGGGAGTGAGAAGTCTGGCGAGTGTGAGAACTCTGGGGAGCGCAAACTCTGGTGAGCGTGGGAACTTTGGGGAGCGCGGGAAGTCTGGCGAGCGCGAGATCTCTGGGGAGTCTGAACTCCGGGGAGAGTGAACTCTGGCGAGCACGAGAACTGTGGC
>NW_020448635.1:0-2675 GCF_003343035.1 Apteryx rowi
AACCTGTTGTATCTGTCGCTTTAATAAAATCTTATTCTTTTTACTTTGCGAAACTGTCTCAGGAAAAGTCCTCAAACAGGGGAGCTCTGGCAGGCAAACGTAAATTATAAAGATAAGGAAGGGCCTTCCGTCCCTCCCTTTCACGCGACAAGGCCCAAGAGGCAACCTCACACCACTAGGAGGGGCTGGCTCTGGGGAGGCCATGTCGGGTGCTAACCCACGTGCAGCAAAGGACTTTCTGCCTGCAAGAATTGCAGTGGCTATCACCAGAGAGGACAAAATCACCAAATCATTCAGGCTGGAAGGGACCTTGGGAGGTTCTAGTCCAACCTCCTGCTCACTTAGGGATCAACACTGAATTCACATCAAGTTCCTCAGGGCTTTGTCCAGCTGCATCCTGCAAACCTCCAAGAAGAGAGAATCCGTATCCCCTCTGGACCCCACTTCAAATGCTTCAGGATCCTCATTGATTTTTCTTCCTCATATACAATTTTGACTGCACTTGTTTCGGATTATAACCTTTTCCTCTCATTCTCCTGCCATGAATTCCTGTAAAAACCTGGTTCGTTATAAATGGCAACCTTGAGCTGGGAAGCTGCTACGAGTCCTCCCCAAAACCTTCCCTTCTCTGCACTGAACAAGGCCTGTTCCCTCAGCCTGTCCTCACACGGCAAGTGCTCCAGCCCCCAACCACCTTGGGGGTCTGCCACTGAACTCACATCAAGTGATAAACAGCGTTCTTCTACAGGGAACCCCAACTGGACGCAGTATCTAGATGTGCTCTAACGATGCTGAGTAGAGGGGGATAATCGCCTCCTTTGATCTCCTGGCTATGCAGCCCAGGTCACTGTGGCCTCCTTTGCTGCCAGGGAATGCTGCTGGCTGATGTTCATCATGCTGCCCACAAAGACTCCCAAGTCCTTTTTCTGCACAGAGCTGCTGCCAGCTGGGCACTCCCCAGCCCCTATCGCTGCAGGGTGTTGCTCTGTCCCAGGTGCAGGAGCTGGCATTTGACATTGCTGTACTTCACAAAGTTCCTGACAGCCCATTCTTCCTGCCTGCTGAGGTCCCTCTGAATGGCAGCCCTTGAGCTTATGACTGTTCCACTCAAATAGGTGTCATCTACAAATGTGATGGGATTTCCATTCTGCAGGTCACTGATGAACCTCTCAAACAGGACAGGATGTGGAGTATAGACCCCTGCATACCCCACCTTTACCTGGCTTCCCATTAAAGCATGACCCATTCATGAAAACACTCTGATCTCGATCATCCAAGCAGTTTTTTGCCCTTCTGGATGTCTACTGGACATCCACCACTCTCCTCTCCTCCACAAGTACTCGTCTTTTATAACAGAAGGCAATCAGGTGGGTCAGGAATGATTTACCTTGGATAACTCCATGGTGACTGTTCCCAGACACCTTTTTCTCCCTCATGTGCCCAGAAATGTGATCGGAGGGGATTGGTTCCATGACAAACTCCGCACCAATGTGAGGCCGAATGGCCTGCAGCTCCCTGGTTTGTCCTTGTGGCCTTTTTAGAAGATGAGCACAACATATTCGTTCTTCTGGTCTTTGGGACCCCTCCCCCCATCCCCAATCTCCACAACCTTTCAAAGATGACAGCGAGCAGCCTTGCTGTCAGAGCATCCAGCTCTCTCAATGTCCATGGATGCCAGCCATCCAATCCCATAGACTTCTCTGGGTTGAGTTCTTGCAAGTCATTCCTCACTCAAGACTTAGGCACTGTGCGTTGTTTTTCTCCTCAGGAGTCCTGACTGTAGGTACAACAGCTCAGAAGACCTTGTTGGTGAAGACTGAAGCCAGGAAGGACTTAACTTCCCCAGACATATCTACATCTGCTTCTACTAGAATCTCTGCTCCAATTCAGCAGTGAGCCCACATTTCCTTCTTTATTCTTTTACTGTCACGGAAGCAGCAGCAGCAGCTCTTCTTCCTGTCCTTCACATCCCCACAAGTGTCTCTATTGCAGAGGAGCTTTGGCTTCCTTAACACCATCCCGACTTTGCTGGACAATATCTCTAAATTCCTCCTTTGCAGCCTCTGCCTTCTTCCCCTTTCCGTATGCTGCCTTATTGCCCTGCAGCTCACGTGGGAGCTCCCTGTTTAGCCAAGCTGGGCTCCAGAGATGTCTGCTAATTTTACAAACTCTTTGTATGGGGCATTCTTGTGCTTGAAAGGTGCTTAATGACCTATGGGCTTTCCTGAGCTCCTCTGCCCTTCAGAGCTGCCTCCCTTTGTCCATCCCATGGAAGAGCTCCATACATCCAAGCTACCCCTTCACACATAGGGCATCCCTCTCCTCATCTTGCCTGGTGGTCTCTCCTGAAGAACTTTTACCCTTCAACTAAAGGACTGCAATCATGCGAGTGATCCCAACACACCTCAATTATTCCAACCATGTGTCAGTCTTCTGACAGCTTGTGCATCTCCATTTGCTCCTAGCTGCACCCCAGGCTGTGTATACTTGCATACATTTGGGCGGCAGAGCATCAGCTGTGGTGCCGACTGAAGATTTGTCACAGGGAAACATTTTAGCAGGGACCTCATGTATGCAAAGGCTTTGATTGCAAGTGGTGACATGCTGGCCTAGATAGCAGGTGGCAATGCAATGGTGAAAGGAGGGTCCCACTAAGAGAGCAAAGCCTGCAGTGC
>NW_020448635.1:2785-6257 GCF_003343035.1 Apteryx rowi
TGAAGAAGTCCCTGGTTCTGTGATCCAGCCACACTGAGGACATCATCAGCACAGTCCCTATTCATATCATCCTGGGGGGTTAGAAGGGGTTCAGGAGGAGGAGAGCTAGAAGGGTTTGAGAGTGCAGAGACTAGAGTGGAGCCCTTGGTGTGATGTGCCTCCCATTTGTGCAGCATGCTTGGATGTAGACAGTGCAGAGAGTACCTAAAGGCAGTGGTGGGATTCATTTGTTTGGGCACAGGTAGGAAACTCAAGGTGCCGTGGGGCACTTGCCCAGCAACCACTCCAAATAGGCATGGCTTCCTGTAGGTCCCGTGCTGGAACTACTAAAGACATGTGGATGTGCTGGACACCCCAGGCATCCAACATGGCCCTGCCAGGCTATTTCTATGTCATTAAATCAAGTGTCTTCCCTGAACTGCATTAGCTGTTTGTAACATTGTGATCTTCCTATGTCTCAGCTTCATAATGAGTGGAACACTAGAAGTAGGAGGCATCTAGTGTCATTTGAGATGGCCAAGGGAATTCTCCACCTGGCCCCCAACTCATGCTCTAGAAGGATGTGGGTGTCATAGCTGCTCCATCAGAGCAAGAAGACTCTGGCACATGCCTTGGTCCACCTCTGTCTCTTCCAATGTCACCAGCTGTTTGTGTGTGAGCAACTGACTCCCACCCTCCATCTCCAGTGATTACAATGGGAGCTTAGACAAGGAGCTCCCATGCAGACATCTCTGTTGTGCACACTTCATTATTTTTCAAGGGGAATCCCGCCTCCTGTGTGTCTGTGGAGTTCACAGGAGGGATCTGAATCGTATTCCATCCCAGGGGCTTCTAACTGGGCATGCGATGTGCAGACTGACTCATTAGAATGAAAACCTGAACCATGGGTGAATGACCTCCCTTCTTGCCCACTTCTAGGTGGCCTGCCTAGTTAAGAACATGGGAATATGGATTTCCAGGGTGGGATGTTTCCACCTATCATAGATAACCATCCTCTAATGAAACAAGTGACAATGCTGTACCTGGTCTCTCTGTATTTTTTCAAGATGGACCATCAGTGATTATTTTAGTTGATTTAGTTTATTTCCCAGGAGGAGGGAGCACAAGGGACAGAGAAATTCATGAGCTCAACTGGGCCACACTGTTGCTGAGTGAGGCCAGGCTCCTGGGATGGAGGGAGCTCATGGCAACTGGGCAGCACTGCCCAGAGACAGCTGTGTGCAGGAGCAGCTCCTCTGCAAAGAGCAGCAGGGCTTCAGGCACTGCCTGCTGCTGCTGACATGAGAGGTGACAAGGCAGAGAGAAGTGCAAGGCAGTGTGGAGTGGGAGGAGAGAGGAGAGCTCCTTGTGGGAGGAATCTTCACAGCCCTTGACACTGTAAGTCTCTGGCTGCAGGGCAATGCTATAGAGGTTCCTGGAGGTATCTTCTAAACCTACTTCATCCCATGACTGATAGGTTTTTTAAGGATAACTCTCCTTTGCAGAGGAGGGGGAGATGCTTCAGAGCAGGCATTCCCTGCCGCACCATCACAGGGACAGGACATGCTGCTGCTTTCTCCCAAGGACGGCTGCAGGGCTGTGAAAAAAGGAGAGTTTTCCAGTTTGGCAAGGAACTGGGACTCACTAACCTTCCCTCTCAGAGATCAGTAGGCCTGTGAGAAAGCTCAGCAAACCCTTCCAACCCCACCTCCACCTACAGCAGCCCCAGCAGCACCTTTATGGACTTATCAGGGCTAATGTGACCTGCTCCTTAGGACCTGTGAGCACAGAGATGCCCTGGACAGTGCCCTGATCTGGGAGGTTTCTGTAGGGCAGAACTGTGCACAGAGAGGGTGGGACAGGGTCTGTGAGTACCGACAGGGAAAAGATGTTGGGAGAGAGAAAGCTGCAGGCAGCAGGAACAGCCCCAGGCAGCAGAGGTGGGCACGGAATGAGAGGGAACTGCCAACAGAATCATCATGGGAGGATGGATTTGGGCAAGTCATGGTCAGTCCCTCCGATGTAGACACCTTCCTCTGAGCAAGCTCCCTGTGTCTCCTCTCCCCGCCAGCAGAGCCTCTGCCCTGACAGCCATGGGGTCCAGGGCATGAGCTGCCTTCTCTGCAGCCAGTCCTCTGGCAGAGGAGAGGTGCCCAACAAAGGGACTGAGAGTGACTGCCCTGCGATGTCAGTGCCTGCGAGGTGGCATGCCTAACTGGYAAGGTGAAGGCTTTCCTGAGTTCCCATCTGTCTCTCTCTGCTTGCCTCCCTTGGCAGAAGGATCATGATGCTGCTTCTTCTTTCCCCTCCTCTCCATGCTGCTCCTCTTCTTGCTCTTGGGCTCTCCGGGGTGGGGGTTTGCATGGGAATGAGGTGGCCCCAGCCCCCTTCTAATCTGTGGAGCTCCAGAAAATGCAGTCCGTGAGGCTGGGAAATGAGTTGACTCTCCCTTAAGGAGAGCCCATCTCCAGTCCTAAGAGTCCTTTGACCATTTCCTTATAGCATCCTGGCAGACTGCGTGCTGCCCTCTAGAAAGGCACTGCTGTCTCATAGCACCTCTGTGATATCTGAGAGACAAATAAGGAAGGTGCAGAGATGCTGAGAGTATGGAGATGGCGGTGGGAGGCATCTGAAAAGAGCCCTGTGTGTGCTTGGCTAGAAGGGGAGTGTGGAGAGCTCCCTCAGGTGCCCAGAGAAAGGGTGAGAAGTTTGGAGATGTGCACTATGAAACTGGACTCGTGTGCTCTCAGCAGGGGCTGCTTTCTTTCTAGGGCAACATATGAATGTGATCATCCCACAACTCAAAGAGGTGGAAGCACCGGTCAGCTGGGAATGAGACTAATAGACAGACTATCTGTCCTCACTCTGCAACAAGGGACAGTGAATCTGTTTTTCTCAGGATTCAATAGAAATGCCCAGGACTCCCTAGGGATGACATGAACATCTAAAAGAAAATAAAAAAAATCCTTAAAAACTCTCTTCCTCAAACCTCATTCTTTAGAATTCACAGTGAAGATGCTGAAAAGCCCTTCTACATGATGAGTGGATTTCACCTGACAGAAAGTGTGAATGTCAGAGCTGGTCACCCCCATTCCCCTGTGCCCACTGCTTTACAGCAGGACTGACTCCTGTGGAGCCCATGGGCAGAGGTGCCTGCTCCTCACAGCACACTCAGGCAGGGGAAAGCGGAGCTCAAGCACGGGAGCTGCACAAAGATCCTCTCATTAAAGAGAGAAGCAAAGTGGGGGCTTGTATGAGAACTGCAACATTTGGGGGTTTTTTTGCTTGAAAAGTCTCTGCTAACTTCTCAATGTCTTTTCTCCTTTGCACAGTCCCCAATGCCTGGAGAGAGCAAAATGTCCAACAGCAGCTCCCTCAATGAATTCCTCCTCCTGGCATTTGCGGACACACGGGAGCTGCAGCTCTTGCACTTCTCACTCTTCCTGAGCATCTACCTGGCTGCCCTCCTGGGCAACGGCCTCATCATCACAGC
>NW_020448636.1:0-6364 GCF_003343035.1 Apteryx rowi
GACACATATGCATGGGAAATGATGTCACCCCTGCGCTGTTTGTAACAGTATTTTGTGCATGTGTTGCACTCTGTGTCTGGAAGGCAAATTCACTGCTGGGATAGGCAGTAACGTACGATGCACACTTCAGGAAAACAGGAGCTCCTGGTAATGTCCCTTGAGCACAGCACGCATGCTTAGTGCAGGGAGGGGGGTCACCAAGAGAGTGGCTTTTCCTGTTGCCTTACTCTCATCCTCTCCCCTTTCCACTCCTCTCCCCCGTACTGCTCCACAGTGGTTTTCCACCTCCGGTTGGGTGGCCGCTTGTGCTTATGAAGATACTGCGCAGAGAGCTCTCGCAGGGAGACCTGTAAGTCAGAGCTGGGTGGATGCCAGTGGCCGTGACTCCTGTACTGCAGTGCCGCGGTGCGCAGGACTCRCAAGAGGATGCTGCCACACACAGGTTCACTCAGCTTGTGAGTGGTGCTCAGTCACTGAGGAGATGTTGCCTTGCTGGTGTGTGACGTGTGTTCTTTCAAGGATGGTTGTCAGAGACAACAAGTGGGTGTTTTCCATGGTCAGTCTCTCTCACACAAGGCACGGACAGTTTCTGAGGCAAAGGTGTGCCTGGGTGCTCTTGGTGGCCACTTCTGCTCCAGGCTGACATGCTTAGCCCATATCAGTTAGCTGCACAAAATGTTCCCATGTTCCACGTTGCTGGTTTTTCCTCTGGTGAGTAGCCAAACCAGCAACATCCCTCAACCTGATGCTGCCGGCGCTTGGCTGAGTACACTGCTTATGCATGCTGCAGAGTGTTGAGTGCTCTAGAGCTGCTGCGGACGCTTGCTTGGGCCTCCTGCCAGATCAGAGGCAGTTAGCTCCGCCTTCTGAGTTCTTAAGAATAATTCCCATGGCAGCAGCCAGTAGCCTGGGAGAGCTCAGCCTTGCTGTGAGCAGCATACCAGGGCTCTCACGAGAGACCTGAGAGGTTTGGAAATCATGAGTGTTGTTTGTGGCCCTTTGGAAGACATCTCAAGGCACAAACACCAGTGTGTGTTCAGATTTCTCTTCTAGCTGGCACTCTACCATAAGGGGGTACTGGCAAGCCTGGGGCAGCTCTGCTGATGGGATTTGTGTGGTGACCCCTGGCCAAGATGTTTTGTGAAGTGGCAGCCGATCTAATGCCGCCACCAGGGAGATCTGCTGGACAAGAGAGGACCAGCTCCCTTTCAGAATCCAGAACTGCCCTCGTGCAGGCTTCTCTCTCCAAAGATAAAAGGCACCGCTTGGCTCCTGGGGAGCAGTGGGAAGGGTTCCCCACGGGTTCTGGGTGAAGATTTCCTTCCCTGGAGGACCAAGAAGTCCGTACTCTTTGTGGCTCTTCCCCAGGAATTTCCCAGCCCTGGAGTCCTCTGGCCTTCCTGACCCACAGGACTCCCAATTTCTACCTCCCAGTGAGACCAGTCTGCAGGAAAGAGCTTCAGTTTGTCTGCCATGCTAGTGCACAGCACACCACCCTCTCCGGGGCTTTATTTGACCAAGTGTGGGGGTTTACCCTGCCCATCCCTGCATAGGCCAGTCCAGGGGTTCCCTTTGCAGCAGAGAGTGGAAATGGGGGCCTGACCCGTTGTCTACCACACTGAGATCCAAAAGCATGACCTCGGGTTGAGTGCAGTGCCCTTAGATTTAGAAAATCTCATCTTACTGATTTTTCAGATACACCATTGACATGTGCAGCCCAGGTGATGTCTCCCTAGCAACATTTTTCGCAGCCGAAAAATGCAGACAGGTCATTAAGCAATAGCCAGTTTCTGTTTGGAATCAGCCACTTCCTGGGTTGAGATCACATTGTTTTCAAGCTTGACTGCTTGAAAGAAATCTAGTGAGTAGTTTATTATGGGGAAATGGAAAACAAATCTAAGGAAAGCATTCACTCATCAGTTAATAATTGTTTCTGTTACAGAAGGCTTTAGATGAAGTACTGAATACTAAGGCTATACTGACAAAAGCTGTGGCAGAAGTGACTGGAATCTTATACACAGCTGTGTCAGATGGGGAAGCCAGAAGTAAAGAGAAATGTGATGCTGTTTTGGAGGATCCCCGGTTCTCTTCAGACAACTCTGGCAGCCGTAGCCCATGCAGTGAGGAGCTGCATGGTTTGCTGGAAAGTCTGCCCTCCGGCAGCACAAGGAAGGTTGTCCCAGGAACAAGCACAAAGCCCACCAGCTCACCAACTGGCTTCAACTCCATAGCAGGAGGGAAGACAACTCCTCTGCAGCCTCCCTGCATCTTTCCCATCACTGCCCAGAAGGACCCGAATGTCTCTGGAACTGGAGGCATGGAGAAGAAGAAGAGTGCCTCAGGATCTCTGCAGCTTTCAGAGGGACATTGCAAGCATGGGACCTAACACAGAGTTGCCAAAGAAGTTGCTTTTGAGCCAAACTTACTGTGAATCTCCATCAGGAAGGAAAGATGCCAAGCTTCCCAGGTGGATTAACAGGGGTGTTGACTTGGATGGAAAGCGAGACTATCCTAGTGACAGTGTTTTAAAAACCCCAGAAGCACTGGGTATTGTTGAGGCAGCTGAGGGAGTGGTCTGGGAGGTGTACAAGAGGGTGAAAGAGCTGGGTCAGTCTGTCTGCGTTTTAAGGGAGGCTCCTTAAAGTTAAGAGTTCAGTGGAAGATTGCTTGGCAGCACTAAAAGGACAACGCCTTCTGCAACTCTGCATCTAAACCCCCAGGAGGAAATTCGACAGGTCGCTAGAGAGATTGTAGCAATTGTTTTTGATAACTTTGGCAAGTGTTTGGTATCCAGCATGTCAGATAAATCAGAGCCAGGACCTTCATCCAGGATCCAGGAGCTTATTGCCAGAGTAGCAAGGCCAGCTGCCAGATTAGGAGAAACCAGATTTAGGCAAGCTGAATTACCAGTTTATGACAGGGCATTTTCTCCAGCTTCTAATGACAAAATCACCAAAGATAAAATAGTAAAGCTTCCTGTTGAAAATACTTCTCACATGCAGCAGCCGGCAGACTCCCTCATTAAGAAAAAGGCTAGGAAAAAAAAAAAGACTCAAAAGGCAGTGCTTTCAGAGGACAGTTCAGAAAAGGAAAGCAGAGTGGCGAGTGGGATAGCTGATTCCATCTTAGATCAGTGCCATCAGCCTCTGACTGAACTCAGTCCAGAACTGAACACTGGAAGCCATGTAGCAGGAAAGCTCAGACTGACATACGGAAATGAGAGCTTTCTCAATCAGGACGCTGTAAAGTGAGAAAGAACGAAAATGCCTGCCAGAACATTGAAGGAGATTCATCCAAGGACAAGATTTCTTCCTATCAGCATCCCTGGAATGGCCGTTTATTCAGAGGAAGCAGCACAAATGGAAGAGGAAATTTCACATCATCTCCTCTCATCTGTCCTCTGTGGCTGTGAGCCAGATGCTCATACCAGCCCAGGAGGAATTCACAGGTCCACGTACTGGACCTCTGTGCCCACATCAAGACCTTTGAAGGCTGTGCTAGAAACCCTCCTTAAACCAAGGCGAGCTTTTCATGCCTCCCTGCTTCGGAGGCAATGTGCTGGGGAGGCTCGAGGAAGACAGAGACAGTATTTCTCTCTAAAAGAACACTGAAGTTTAAGTAAGAGCTTTTTGTATCAGGTTAAATGACAATAAACTCTAGTTCAGTTTCTCCTATCACACTGAGTGAACTTCAGAATCCTTAATATGGGCACGGAGTTTCTATGCCCCTCCTACGGAAGTGTGTTAATCCAAACTCTCATTGGACTAGAGGATGGGGACACCCTGGGGGTGTGAGTTCCCTAACATCTAATCCCCTTAGATGCAGCATTACAGACAAGGCCATCACTGCCTTTGACTACGGATGTTAATGCTTGGCTGTCTCTCCAGGAAAGCCCCTTCCCAAAGCACCTGACAAGCGAGTGAAGAGTTAACAGGACTGAAGAAGTTTGCCAACTGACATGCGCAAGAACTGATATGCGCAAAGCTGCTGAACAGAAGAGTTAACAGGACTAAAGAAGTCTGCCAACAGATATGTGCGCAAGGCCTGATATGCGCAAGGCTGCGGAATAGAAGAATTAACAAGACTAAAGAAGTCTGCCACCTGGAATCTGCATGGACCCCCAGGGAGGGAAGAAGCAATACGGAGGTATTGTGGTCTTGGCTCACTAGCAGGGTCTTTCCAAGCAGACAAACAAACAGTCCTGTGACTGTGAAACTCGCAAAAGTCAGCAAAAGCATTGTTTGCCCAGTGGCCCAGCCGTATAAAAAGAGACTTGGGAGCTAAGAGAGTTTGAGCAGGGACTGGAACGTGACCTGATCATCCTCTCCGGCTGGACCGTGAGTATTCCCCCCCCCTCCCCTTTTCCTGGGACGCTGGGTTAAGGTAACTCCTCGAGGTTGAGAGTCCTCTCACTAGGAGAGTGAACAAGAAAGTTTTCAAGTAGGGATAAGCAGTGCTTTCAGTTAATAGCACAGTAACTGACGGTTTTGGGTTATCCTTCCTAAATTAGTAATTGCATTATTTTAATGGATGTTACTAATCCAAGAGCTTGCGTGAGGAAATAAACATTTTTTTTATTACGTTACTGTTTCAGTCGTTGCTATCGAACCTTCATAGCGTGACAGCACCCTACTGTCGTATTTAACTTGTTTCTAGGGCTGCATCACAGTGCCAGGTCTGCCATCAGCAGTATTCCAGGTTTCTTCCCTCCTCTCTTGTGAAGCTGTAAATACTGTTCTTTTGAAAGTGTTTTTCCATTTGTATTCAGTGCTGTGGATGTCTAGGAACTTGAGACAGTCCAGTACAACATACATTTGCCTGCCTTTTGCGCTGCTCCTCACTAAGAACATTCGTGATACTCGTTGCATTGACTCTTTGGTTCCTCTTACCTCATAGCTTCCAGGTGGCATTTCTGCTGTCTCCTCTAGATTTTGCCTTTGGCTAACCCGCTTTCCAAAGAAAGCTTCTTTTTCTTTACCCCGTTTTTTTTTTTTTTCCTTCAGTCTTTTGTTAGATTACTACTTCTTCTTCCTGTGCCTTCCCCTCCTTAAGATCCTGCAGAGCCACCAGCTGAACAGTCCTAACAGACATTTCTCCTTGAATTGCCAAGGGCAGATCAACTGCCTGCACTCCATTTTCCCATCCTGTGGCCATCTAGAAGGAGAATTATTTGCTTTGTGCTTCAACAAGCAGCATTACACACATACTGCCTGCTTGTACCTGCAGTGCTGGTTTCTTGACTTAGTAAAGAAGAGCGCTAGGATGCTGCTGATGCTCCTGGATCTGGTCTGCAAGGATTAGGGCGTGACACTTGGATCTGCACAGGCAACATCTTGGCAGTGTGGGTGCAGGATTATCTCAGTGAAGTGGCAGGCCTACAGACAGAGAAGTTCAGGAAAGCTTCTACTATGCAAGCCCGCTTTTGGGGGCGCAGGTTTTCAGCTTACTTCTGTGCAAAACTTTCTGCTCCTTTGAAGCCTTGCTCTGGCAGTCCCAGGTGGCCTTTTGTAGCTGAAATGCATTGACATTTCCCTCTGCTGTAGCTACTTAGCTGCGATGTGGGCCCACCCTCCACAGCCAYGAGGCAAAGTTTGCCCTCTCTGACGGCCTGGACGGGCCTGACAAAACTCCTTTTCCCAGAGACAAGCCCTCTTGCTCAAGGGAGCCTATCCTTCTGTGTTTTCTCATAAACAGGTACACAACCCACTGAGAGAACTTCTATTATGCTCACTTTTGAGGACCAGTTCCAACACTTCCACCAAAAATTACTCGTTTACCTCAAGTTGTAAAGGACCRCCTTCTGTATGGGGAGGCCTGGGAGTGACGCCTTGCTCCTGCCCCTTTCTGGGCTGTACAGAAAGCTAGGATATAGCCGTATAATTAAGAAATAATGTGTAGGAAGAACTGCAGTAAGATGATACATAGATGACCTTACTTCTGTTATTTCCTAAACTAGCTGATGTGTAAGATTCGTATCTCAGTATTTGTAGCATGACATTTAAGTGGTGGATATCTCATTTTACTGCTGAATGTGTAACACAGTCTTTCATTTGTCAATCATTGTACTAAATTCAGCCAGTTTCATTGAAGAGAGAAAGTCATTTCTGTGGCACAGCTGCTTTCCATCCTCCTAGCCAGGCTTAGTGGGTCCTGAGTCGATGGCACACATGGCAAAAAAGCGCTCCCCAAGCTGGCTCTGCTTAGGTCACCAGTGAGGCCCCTGGGAATGAACTGGGAGCTGTTACAGGCCAGGCTGAGCCTTGCTGGGAGGCCATGCGGATAGGAAGTTTGGCCAGAAGTTATCCAAACCTAGGCCAGACAAAGACAAAAGGCAGAGGTTACGTTGTTTATTAGACCAACTGGT
>NW_020448637.1:0-6292 GCF_003343035.1 Apteryx rowi
TCCCTGGGTATTTGGTGAATTCCTTCCGATTTCTTTTTCCCTCAATATCAGAATCAGTAGTCAGAAGTTTGTGTTAATTGTCAGAAAAATACATTAAGGTAGATTCTCCGAGTCAAGACTGTTTTGCCCACGACACCTGCTACTGTAAGCAWATGCAACCCTCTCTGAAGCCTCCCGCTGAGGGCTCTGGGCTCCCTAAAAAGACTGGATGCATTTCCCTAGGAATGTGCATGCAAGAGCCAAGTTTTCCCATTTTGGCTCAAGACTGCTGTTGGTCACGAAGCAGAGGCAGAGGCTGCCTTTCTCCAGGGCGAACGACACAGATCTGCACCCCAGTGCAGGGGCACTCTGGTTTCCCTTCGACTTTTTACACCTGAGCGTGTTCACAGCCACGCTGGGACCCATGGGGCAAGACAGAGCAGTAACCCGAGGTGCAAGCAAATCCCAGGCGTCAGAGAGACCTCACCGAGGAACAGGAGGACAGGAAAGAGGGGCTGGTAGGAAAGGCAAGGGCTGCCTAGCATAGGTCTGGTTTCAAATCTCAGTTCTGCGCTCAGATGGCATCAGGAAGTCCTGTAGCTTTTTTGTGCCTCACCTAAAAAACAGGGTCTGGCTCCCTTGCTGACCCCTCAGCTCAGACCACGAGCTCCCCCGAGTCGGGCTGTCCCCTTGGTGTGCATCCAGGGCCATCAAGAGACAGGGCATGCCAGAGCCACGCAGCCCTGAGGCTGCCCAGACACAGCCGTAACATCGCGAGGCACTCAACGCTCCCCTCGGACCTGGCCTGAGATCAAACAGGGAGGGTGGAGGGGGAAACGAAAGCCAGCACCTCCCATCCTACACAGGCATATAAACGCCTCACCCGGCACTGAATTTGTCTGCAAGCCCTGTAATCTAAGATGACACTGGCCTGAATCAAGAGAGGCAGTGATAAGTGCAGCGGTGACCAAGCATCTGTGCACACAGCCGGCTGATTGCTGGCTCTGAAGTGCGCCCAAGCTGTCAAATTGCAGGGGCCTTTGATAGCAGATGGAGAGTCTGATTGCATTTGCTGATAATGGATTAGGAGGCTTATCTTTGATCTCGACTTTCTCCTGGTTAGCTGATTTCCTGAGGGGCTCTGCGGGGAGGTGTTACAAGAGATTTATTAACAAGATGAACTGCAATGCCAGGAAAAGCTACTTCTGCAAAATGTACTTCCCTTCTCATGAACAGGTTCAAACCACTCCCTGTCTGAATAAACCCAGCATCTGTACTCCTCAAGGGACTCAAACAGAACTGCTCCTTCCCTCTCTGCAGATTGGCAAAGCTGCGTAGATGCAAGCAGAAATTGCTTCAGTCCGCCCTCCCTACCCACCCAAAAGCATCTGAAATATATTTGTCAACAACAGCAAACATAAGCACCTTAAGAGTTAGGCATCCAGCACAGAAGAAATTGCAAGTAGGAGGGAGCAACAGAGGAGCCTGTGTCCCAAGTTATTTCAGCACTGTGATTCAGTGATACAGCCTTTTTCTGAGGACTAAACTCCTCTGACTTGCTTTTGCAACTGGGCCTGGGAGCCCAGCTGTTCCCCCTTGTTTTCACAGTTCAGCATCTCCAGAAATACCATGATAAAATTATCTTTTTTAGTGCCTAAGGGTTTGACTGAAAGGCCAATCTCCCAGCTCAGTTTTTGGAGAGCAGGTGAATGCTCCCCAATTACCTTAGACAAACTTAAAAAATAAATGAGTACTTCCAGCAGTGTCTCATGCTCTCAGCTCTCCCCGAGACAGTGGAGCAGCAGCAGACATGCAGTCCCCTCCTGGATAGAAGTCTGCTTACTTTGGTTGCCTGCAGCTAACATTTGAAATTTTGCCATATTTGCCACATTTGAAAATGTCACCTGCCACCCCCCCCCCCCAAACTGTCCCTCAGCATGTCCAACCAGAGCCCCGAAGCAGGGCTCCATTTCTGCAGAGGCAACTGCAGATATCACTCACAGCCCAAAGAAGAGCGAGTCACTGACACTGCAAGTTGCTGGCCAGCATACTTGAATAATAATTCATTTTCAAACGTTTTTCCTCAAAGCTCCTCCATGCATCCACCAAGCACTCTTCATGCGACCCCCTAAAAGTGGGCTATTTTAGTAATGTTCCCATCTTTCAGATGGGGAAAACTGARGCCTGCTCTGCCAAAGTCACTTTGCAAAGCCAGCAAAAATGACAGGATTAGAAATTTGGACCTCACAGCTCAGACCACTAGACCGTGTCTATACTGTACCATGCACGGACACAGCACAAGGTGACACTGCTGGCCTTTATTGAGGTAGATGTGACTACAGCTACCTACCATGCAGTAGCTGTAGGGGAAGGAAGGGAGGAGCAAGGAAAAAGAGAGATCAAAGTGATGGGGGAGGCAGGAGAGAAGCAAGGAAAGCAAAGGAATGAGAAGAGAGCAGGGAGGTGACTTGTGCATTTATCACTCTGAGTCCAACAGAGGTTTCTGTGGGGGCTTTTGTTTTCTTTACACGCACAAATCTGTGCTGCTGCTTTTTGCTGCTAGGGAACAAAATTGCCCTGCATGTACTGATTTCGTTCTCAAGCAGAGTAGTGCAGCCACACGGGACTTATGCCGCCAGCTCGGACTGCTGTCTACCTCAGGCCAGATCGTGCACAGCAATTGGGAGAGTACTCGGCACTGAAGAGGAAAAAGCAGGCCAAAACCAGCCCCCTCTAACTTCAGGATGTCCCAGAGCACCTCCTGGAGCAGCCTCAGGAACTGGAAGGTAGCTCTAGCCGTTCATCTCCTCTGCCAACAAGGCAAGAGAGCTGTCTTGAGCTATCTAGTAACACTCAGCTTGTATCCCAGCCTGCAGCCATGCTGTATTGGCCAGCCAGCTAACGCAGTTTACCCCTGCTCCCTTCCAAAGCAAACACTGCAAGTGAAAATAAAGCAGAGACCCCAGCTAGATGGCTTCCTGATTTTCTCTGCCAGCAATTACCATCAGCTGTGATTTCTCAGTGCTTTTGGATTTTGCTGCTGATCTAGAAACCCCTTTGCTAGTTGGAAGAGCATAACTCCCTCTTCTGCGCAGAAAATGAACACCTCCAAGTGATGCAAAGCCAAAGCGCACATTTATTTTCCACAACAAAACCACCCACTGATCCATGGCATAGCTCTGCACCACAGGACTTGCCATTTCCCATTAACATAATTATTCATATTGCAATAGCATTCAAAAAGCCCCAGCCCTGGACCCAGGTTGTATGAGAAACTCTACAGACTCTGTTCCAAAGAATTTGGAATCAAACTAAACAGTCATTTATACGGCGCTCTCTGCTGCTCGTGTGATACATCCATGCTGTATAACAACAGCCAGCCTGAGAAAAAGGTTTCACAATTAACTCCAATGATGGCAATAAGGAATTGGCCAGCCTCTGGATTTACACCACAGGATGCAATAAATGAGTGCCAGTATATGCAAGGAGAAGCGCTGAATGACAAGCAAATTTGATGCCACTCACAGTTTGGAAGCAAATGTTTCTTCTGGAGCTCTGTGTCACTCCAGACCCTGGGTACATCGGGGACGTTTCTGTCTGTGGGCAGACGCCTCTGGTTGAGCTTTAACCGGCTCAGCACACTCACCCCTATGATTCTTTGGGCCCTTCTAAGCTAGGCTGAACATGGCCACTGACTCTGTACGGCCTGTATATGTGAAGAGGCCTGGGGGGAGGCCTGGAGAAGTCTTAGCTCAAGTGGGGTCCCTTCAGCCAGCTTTTCCTCACACCTCCTGACTCAGTTTCTCCCAGGCAGCTGTGTCTCTGCCACTCCTTGCTCTCAGATGCCCCCACTTTGGGTTTAGGGTCTCTGGCCCTCACCTGTCTTGGGGGGGACACTCGCACACTCCTTCCGCTCAAAGATCAGGACGTGCTAACACTGCCCTGAGCCCTGTGGACTTCTGGMCCTGCCTGTTTCTCCCCTTCAGAAACCCCTACTCAGCAGTCATGACCATTAGGTTTTTTGAGAGAAAGGAGTTTACTCAGCAGCTCAAAGCAATAAAGAGGAAAGAAGTAGCTCTAAAACAATAAACAGCCTGCTGCATATTTAATCTTATGCCTCACTACAAGCTAAATAAATTGGCTTTCCTCTTAAACGCTGTCACTGTGCCAGGCAGTCTGAAATGCCTGAGAGCCTGATGGCATCTCAAACCCTGTGTCCAGCGTGATCCATTCACATTAGCAAGACCCCAGGTCAAATCAGAGTGGTTGTGTTGCCTGTGAACAGCCCATTCGCTCTCTGAGAATTAATCACTGATCTTGTTACCTTTCCTCCCTGAGGGAGGATGGGGGAGCTGGGGAAAGGTGTTGGATTGTCTGGTTCATGAACACCATTACAAGCCTAAAGCATAAGTTACCCCCGGGGACACAAATCAACAAGCCTTATTCTGCTTTCTACATCAGCATGTGGGATACTTGCAGCAAACAAGGCCCTGGGCAGAGGGAGAACATGGTAAATCGGCAGCTCAGACTGCACAAGAGGGTGTTCTTGCGTCTGCTTGCAGATCCAAGAACGAAAAATGAATTCAGCAACCAAGCCACAATTCATCTCAGCTAAGTTCTGCCTTTAAAGCAGGGATCCAAGTGTAGACACCACTTAGCCTGGCCAATTTCTTGTGTTGATGCTTCACCCAAGACCCTGGCAGAAGAGACTCATTAATTACAGAGGCTGGAATTGTCTCTCTCTGCTAGATAAGGAGGAAGCCTAATGCAGGTCAGCAGCTGTACGTGCCCAACAGAGCAATAAACTCTGCTAGTGAACACTGCTACAAACTAGCCCTAGCAGGAGACAACGCGACTGCTGCACGCTCAGCTAACCATCCCTGTGGGCTACCCCAGCACTGTTGCAACAGGTCATTTTGTGGGTGGAATAATGATGCCATGGGGAGGAGAGATGCTGTTGCATTCATGACGTCATTGCCAGCTGTAGAAAAGGTTTCCTCACCTTTCCGAGCACCCCTGGGCTCCTAACATCTGCTCATTTCCATCCACTCATCTACAGGTACTTTGCAAAGGAGGTCAGTAACTCTACAGAGGCACCTTGCCCCACGGTCACCCAGCAAACACAGGGGCAGAACTGCTTCCTGCCGCACGGTCACCACACACTGGCTGGAGCATCACCAGCCCTACACGTGGGCAGGTACGGATGGGAACCGGCCTCCTGCATCCGGGGCCTGGCACGACCCGTGCAGCCTCACTGCTCTGTGCCTGGCAGCCCGTGCAGTCACCCTGGGAGGGTGAAGGCATGATCAAGGTCACACATGCAACCATCCCCAGCCAGGCCACTGATGAATCACATCAAATGCAAAAAAAAAAATAAATAAATAAAATTAAAAAAAAAAAATCAAAGTGATATACCACACACTTCTCAGAGGATAGTACTGCGAGCCTCTTAATCACCTTCCTTAGTCGAAYGGATGAAGCTGCCACCCCACAAAGCAGGGGAATTTTCAAGCATCAATCCCATCCTCAAATACGCATCAAAACTAGCGATTATAAAGATAAAAGCCATCTTCCATCACTGCTGTACAGCACCAAGCACTTTCTTTAACCGAGAGCAATTACAATTATTGGCACAACGGAGGTGAATGCAGGGACATCACCAGAAGGGCTCAGATTTAGGAGCAGCTTCATCCCCCTACCTTGCATCCAAGAGCATCATGTTCTGGCTGCTTCGGGAGGATGTAAGAAACCCTGGGTAAACACATGGGACTACCTGTCCTCACTGAAGCCTGTTACTGATTTCTACCAGTTAGAAATTGGATTACATACCCCAACATTAAGAATCCTTCTGCTACCTCTGTGGTCATTAATTAAAACAACTTGGTCTATCAGGGTTTTGCATGCTTGAAGGGCTGCACGTACAACAGCTAATTAACATTATGCACACCCTATCGCTTCTCAGTGCCCCTGACCTCCCATCCAAGCCCACGGCTCTGCAGAAAAAGTTGCTACAGAGAAGGGTGGGGAAGAAATGAAATTATGGTCACTCCTAGCCCAACACTTTTTTTTTTTTTTTTTTAAAAAGACGCATTTCAGGAGTCTGCTGGCTGGTAACCTCCTTCAGTTACAAGGGAGGCTGCTCTTCAAGAGCTGACCTGAGCTGGATTTAATTGAAAGCCAGCCGCTGGCAGAGAGAGTGAGCTATCTGAAAGGGCACCTTCTTGCTGGAAGAAAAAGATGGTTTGTGCAGCACAGAAACCAAAACCCTCATACGTGGCTGGAGGGAAAAATGTCACGTGCTTGGAGCAGACTA
>NW_020448638.1:0-3703 GCF_003343035.1 Apteryx rowi
CCAAAAAACCCTCATAAATTAAAGGAAGTAATAGCACTTTTAATCCAAAAAGTTGTCCAACCAAAATGAACAAAATGCATGGTTCAGCAGATTATGAAGCAAGCAATAAGGAAGAACCAGTTCAGATGACAGAGAAAGAAAAAACAACACACACACACACACACACACACACACACGCACACAAACAAACAAACAAAGACTGTCTATTTTTTTTTTTTTTTTCACAGAGGAGCCTGTCCTGTACCTGATCACACAGCATGAGATGCACCTTTACCCTGTGGGGAGGGAGAAGGTGACACTTGCACACAGGACAGTGCGGGGATATTTTATAGCAGCTCTTTATGGACTGTTTGTGCAGGGCTGGATAAAACAGAGCCACTGGGGCAGAGCAGTGCTTCCTCAAGGTTGGTGATCGCAAATCTGCGCTCGAGCTGGGTATGTACTTGTGTGCTAGGCCAGTGGGTATGACTGCTGCAGTGCCCGCACAGAGCRCAGATGAGCAGCACCCTGGAGCTTAGGGTTCTGGGAAGGGTTTGAGAGTCCTGGAGCTAAGCGCCAGGCTTCCTCTTTTGGGCAGTCTTCSCCAGGGCAGGGTTGGGGGTGCCAGGCCCACAGACTGGCAGCTAGCTCAGGCCTGGTGCCTGCTGTTCCCAACACTGCCTGCCACCCCCATCCAGACGTTTATGTGCCTCACTCAGAGCCCTGGCTGTGGCACTACCCTGCACACCCAGTGGTGGCCATGGCATGGAGCCACCTCCCTGCTGCACGCTGAGCTTACCTGCTGCCTGCAGGACTCRGAGCCTTGGTAGGCCCTCCACTTCTGCTGTTCATCCTGCTGGTAGAGACCAGGCCCAAGGAATGCTCTGGTCAGCCCTGGGAGTTCCCTGGCTTCAGGTAGGATTTGGGGTCTATCCTGGGCCACAGACTGTGGCAGGAGCAGGGCACAGCAGGCTGCTTTCCTGGTGGGAGCAGGCCAGAGCAGCCAGGGAACCTGCAGAGCTGGGAGCGAAAGGAYACCTGAGCTCCAGGACAAAGGAGCATGTGGGATGCAAGCTTTGCAGAAAGYAGGTTCCTTTTCCTGCCCTGCAATGCCTCTGGAGAGGGCTGGATTGGCTAAAGCTCTTTTCTTGGCCTCCGGTTTTTGTGGCCCAGCAGAGCAACTGGTGCTTTGCAGCAAAGGCAAAGTGCGTTTGTATGTCCTGGGCTGCCTTGTGATGCCGGAGACACTGGGTGCTATGGCATCCTTGGGTGATCCTGGTTTTTCACATGGCCCATTTCTCTTGCTTGCCTTTGTCCCCATAAATAAAAGATGCCCACATGTGGTGAAGAAACAAAGCTGCTTCTCTGGGGATAGTGTAACAGTGAGGTGAACTTGTAGCACAAGGCCAGGGAGGGCATGTGCTGGGTGGGGTGCAGCTAATGTTCAGGTAGGGGAAAATTCCAGGAGTGCCCCAGGCTGTCCAGCACACTCAGGTGCCCTCGGTGTGTAGAAAACAGAGCATTTGGGAGCATTGTTTTAGCTCTGCTAAAATAGAGCCATGTCGTGTAGGAAGCCACCACCTCCCCATGCTTTCCGGAGAAGGACAGAAATCAAACCCACAGATCAAATGGATCAGCTGGAAATTGCTGRTCAGGGATTCTCGAAATGCCTCTGAAATATCCTGCCCTCCACTCCAGGCAACAGAGCCTGCTCCTGCCTCTGCCCCTYTCCCTGCCTTGGCCCTTCCACTGCCCTGCTCGAGCTTTACAGCCTGCTCAGAGAGGCAGGGGGATGCAGGAACAGGGAGAACAGGCGGCCCCCAGGTGGGGGCAGGTTGTGTGTCTGTGTTCAGGGGAGCCCAAGAAGTGCTTGGCAGCCCTGTCTGGCTCACACAGCAGAGGCCAAACACTAGCTAGGGCCCTGCTGGCCATGATCTTGGCTTGCAGTGGCTTGCAGAAAGGATGGGGAAAGAGGGCCTGCCTTCTCTCCCCAGAGAGGGGAGCACAGCTGTGGGGGGAGTGAAGCCTCCTTCAGTAACTCAGAGCCCTTCTGTGVCCTGGGGTGAGCCTTTGGCTCTTGCCTGCAYAGGCACTACAGGACACCTCTCCTGGGGAACCAGGACGCCGCAGCGGCCTCACTGATCATTGCTCTTTGTGTTCACCTAAGTCTTCTGCTGACCCACATCCATGCACCCCAGCAAGGGAGGAGCTCATTACCATGGTAGTGTTCCTGGTGCTGTTGGACCAGGAATGGCCGAAGATCTCAGCTTCCTGGTCCCCCTGGAGCTGGGGATGCTCTGCACTGTCCTTTGAAGGCTTTCTGCCTTTAGGAGCGGAAACACAGCACAGTGAGTAGGAATGAAGGAGAGCTTTCAGTAGCAGACTGAAGAAGAAATTCAGCGGGCAGACAAAGAGGCTCCCATAGGCCTATGTCCATGGGGTGATGCAGCATGGCCGCTTCCCTGTGCCCATGTCTGAGGAGCTCCTGCTCCTTCCTCTAGCTGAGAGCAGCTGAGGTGTCATGGGGTCTTGCCTGCCCTTGCTGGAGTGTCTGTGTCTGGCAGGGTCCAGGCCACTGCAGCTTCTCTTTCTCGCTGCAGAAAGAAACTGTTGRGATGGCGAAGAGCATCCACAGACCCACAGCTTGTGCCCTTGTCCTCATCRCTGAGCACGGGCTGAGATGTGACAGGAGCTGCCTTAGCTGGTGGAAATGGCCCATCCTGGGGAGGACAAAACTGTCCCTGACTCCTCTGCTGGGGATGCAGTGCTGGGGAGGGATAAGGACTGGTGGCAGGGATGAGGGGGTGCAACTGGGGCCAAATCCCAGAATGAAAGYGTGGACTGAGAATGGGAACCCAAGCAAGCCAGAACGCATAAGAGATCTGCCTAGTCCTGCTTTGACAGTGGCCTAAAGGCTGTGCAGTGCTGCATGTCCAAGTCTGCCCTTCGCTGCACCCTGCAATCTCTTCTGTCCAGCCCAGGGGCAACCTCCCTTCCTGCTGAGCAGCCCCAATCCAGCACCCAGCAGGCACAGCAAGGCTAGGACCAAGCAGCTTCCCTGCTCAGCCATTGAAAGGCTTAACCTTAGACTTACGATGACAGATGGGTAAATGACTGCTGTCGCCAGGAGGGACAGCTTCACGTGCAGCCTCGTGGTCCTTCCCCCTTCTCCTCTGCTGCCTCTGCTCCCTTTCCTTGCTCTGCAGCTCACAGCCTGAGCTCTTCTGTCGCAGGCCCCAGCACCCTTCTACACTCCTCTTGTTTCTCTCCTGGCCACTGAGCAATCCTGCCCATAGCCTTCTCTCACTTAGCTGCCCACTGGGACCCAGTCAGGGACAGAAARAGCTGGGAGAAGAAAAGCTGCTAGTTGGCCCTGGGATGCCATGGCTCCTCCCAAAGTGSTGGCTCTGCCTYGCTCCTGGCAAGGTTTGCARTGGCCATTAAGGCTTCCTGTAAASTGGAGCAAAGGCCCCARCAGGSTTCCTGCCCCAAGGGTCCCTCCCCTACTGCATCTAAGGAGGTAGGAGTATCCCATCCCTGTGGCAGACTCTGCTCCTCTGCCTGCCCTCCTCCAAAAATGGCCCTGTGTSCCCTATGCAGGAGGAGAGGACTTTGAGGCAGGCACATGCCTGGGGCCTGACTAGGATATGGCCTGTTAAAAGCCCCTGTTTTGAGACCAGGGCTGTTTTGGCAGGCAGTTGCGCAGCAGGGACCATGGGCAAAG
>NW_020448638.1:4186-5997 GCF_003343035.1 Apteryx rowi
TGTGATCACTTGGAGGGAGGGAGAAGATGCCAAAGAAACAAGTGTGGAAGAAGCTTTTAATCTGTGCATCCTCGAGGACCAGTCATGCTTTTCTGTTGGGAGGCAGAGGCACCAGTCAAATGCAGGCGCACCGTCCAGATGACCTGGGAATGGGGAATGCGTGTCTATTGGGGAGGGTGAGCCCGGGGCAGCCCTGATACCAATGGGCAAACCCTGCAGGGAGGCATCTCCTCCCACAGGGACACAGGCCCAGGGACAGAAGACAGTCCTGGCCAGTGGCGCCCTGATGCCCTCTCATCCTCCTGCTTSCCACTTGGCAGAGAAACTGAGAGACCTTGGAGAAACCCAGGGTACCCTTTTCCCATGGTGAGGCCCAGAGCAGGGCAGAAGAGAGGCCCAGCAGACAGCTCTGTCATGCGCCTCTCAGGATGGGGGCTATTSCTGAGCCAGAACGAAGGCATTTGGGACTGGGCTATGGGGAGGCCCTTGCCAAGACAGGGGATGGGGAAAGTAATTCATCACAGTGATGGTGAGCAGGGCTTGCTGCCACACCACAGTGCCCAGGTAGTCGTGGAGCTCACCTTCCAGAAACACTCAGGGAATACAACCAGAATGGGACACAGTTGCTGCCAGCGTCAAGTAGGGGGCTACGGGGGAGGGGGGGGGGGCAGGGTCCGAGGTCCCCTATTCCAGCACCGTCACCTAAAGTGTCCACTCACTGCAGAGCTCCCAGATCACAGGGTATCTCAGTGGTCCCCCAAATCCCACAAGGGGAAAAGATCTGTGTCCATGAGTGCCCCAGACATGCCCTTTCCTACCCCACCATGCCGAGGCACCTCAGCCCTGTTCTCACAGGGCTTCCAGTGCCTGCTGTCCCTTCACCCTCTTACAGACCCTCTGGGTTTACCCTCACCTTTATCTCTCTTGAGAGGGCAGCTTTGCTGCAGAAATTGATAGGTTCCCCCACAAGGCCAGGGTGCTGGCAGCTCTGCTGAGTGCACAGATGGAGGCCAGAAACTGCAGCTTCTCCTCCTCTTCCTGAAAGTGCGGGGGGAGAGAGACAAATGGGGAACATGAAAGGGGGGAGAGGTATAACCAGCAGGACCAAACAATGCAAGCGAGGCCATGAGGTGGCTAGGTGGGAGGGGAGAAGCATCGCACAGCCAGCAGCTCTCCAGGAGAATGGAGCAGCAAGGGGGTGCCCCAGCCAGGAGATGCTGGCACAGTGCAGGTGGCAATGTCTGTAGGCTCCTTTTCTGTGATTGTGAGGAAGGCCTGGATGTGCTCCAGGGCTTTCTGCTTCTCTTGCTGAAGATTCAGGCAACTGTAGGCAGAAGACCCTGGGTATGACAAAGGGAGGTGTTGGGGCTGGCAGGAGATCAGATAGATCAGGGGGAAGAGCTGTGCCCTGCGCCTAGCCTTGTGTCTGTTCCCAAGGACACAGTGAGCTCCTGGTTGCCGGCTGGCACAGGGCCCGGGTGCCCCATCTGCCCCATTCTAATGAGGGTTGGGAGGTGCCCAGCATGAAGGGTGTGATGCTGGACCCTAATGATAGAGGGGAAAGTCCCAGGCATGCCGGGATGAGGAAGTGACTGGCAGACAGCAGGCCAGGTCCCCAGCCTGCAGCACTGCTGCTCCTTGCTGGTTGAGCAACGTCTCCCTGCCCATCCTCATGAACAGGAGCTGGAGCCCCCTCTGTTCCCTCCTTGGTGATGCTGYGCTGGGGCTTGCTGCCAAACTCAGAGCCAGTCCCGGTGTTCAGGYCTTGCTGTGTGACCAGGCCCCTGAGGAGCCCCAGCTCCAGCTTGCTG
>NW_020448639.1:0-6275 GCF_003343035.1 Apteryx rowi
CTGGGGCACCGTGGCCCATGGGGACCCACACTGGGGTGGGGGTACCCCTGAGACACCGTGGCCCATGGGGACCCACACTGGGGCAGGGGCACCCCAAGGCACTGTGGCCCATGGGGACCCACACTGGGGCAGGGGCACCCAAAGGTACCACCCCCATGGAGATCCACACTGGGGCAGGGGTACCCCAAGGCACTGTGGCCCGTGGGGATCCACACTGGAGGAGGGCACCCCTGAGGCACCGCAGCCCGTGAGGACCCACACTGGGGGAGGGGCACCCCAAGGCACTGACCCCCTTGGAGATCCACACTGGGGCAGGGGCACCCCAAGGCACCACGGCCCATGGAGATCCACACTGGGGCAGGGCACCCCTGAGACACCATGGCCTGTGGGGGCCCACAGTGGGGCAGAAGCACCCCCAAGGCACTGTGGCCCATGGGGACCCACACTGGGGGAGGGGCACCCAAAGGCACTGTTCCCCATGGAGATCCACCCTGGAGCACGGGCACCCCYGAGGGACCGTGGCCTGTGGGGGCCCATGCTGGGGCAGAGGAACCCACTAGGCACTGCAGCCCATGTGGGCCCATGCTGGAGCAGGGGCACCTCCAAGGCACCATGGCCCATGGGGACTCACTCCGGGGCAGTGACACCCCCTAGGGACTGTGTCCATGGGCAACCCACTCAAGGGCAGAGACACCCCTGAGGGACCACAGCCCATGGGGGATCCACTCTGTGTCAGGGACACCCCCAAAGCACTGCAGCCTATGAGGGGACACACTCCAGGGGAGGAGCACCACCGAGGGACCGCAGGCCGTGGGGGAACCCATCCTGGGGCAGGGATACCCTCGAGGCACCATGGCCCATGGGCAACCTGTGCTAAGGCAGGGACACCCCTGAGGGACTGAGGCCCATGGCAACCCACGCCATGGCAGGGGCACCCTGAAGGACAGCGGCCTGTGGAGGACCCATCCTGGGGCAGGGGTACCTCCAAAGGACTGTGGCCCATGGGCAACTTATGCTGGGGCAGGAAAACCTCCAAGGGACCATGGCCCGCAGGTGAACCACACAGGTGCAGGAACAGCCCTGAGGCACCACAGCCTGTGGGCAACCCACTCCAGGGCAGGGACACCCCTGAGGGACCACAGCCCGCGGGGGACACCCAAGGGAGCACAGCCTGTTGGCAGACCCTGCCATCGTGGGGACACTAAGAAACAGAGTTTCATGTAAACAAGTCAGAAGCAAAAACCAGTAGAGAAGAACATGATGAAGCATGAAGCAAGTTGTGGCAGAAAAAATGAGTAAGCAAAGAGCAACAGAAAGAAACAGTTAAACAACCCCAAGCTGCCTGTCACCCCAGCGGAGAAATTGGGACAGAGTGTAACATGGGGTGAAAGTCAGGGAAGCTGAGACTAGGAAGCAGAATGATAGGTTTTTGACTTAAGTGGAGCCTGCGGAATTGGAAGGAAGGGTGTTTATTTGTCTGATTGATTGTTGGTGTCCTCTTTTTTTCTCAATACCCAAATCAATCATCAGAAATTTGTGTTAATTGAAAATAAATAAAGTAAAAATTTCCCAAATAGGATAGTTTTGCCCACAGCCTCCTTCTCCATAAGAATTAGTCTGTTTGAGGCTTTTATCTAGGAGCTTCTCTAGCAAATCGTCTGTCTCTCCTCAAAGAAGCAGTCACAGATCATTGCCAGGCATGCTTGACAGCAGAGACCACACAAGGAAGCAGTTTATGCTGGCAAACTTGTTTGGGAGGCTAAGGGGAGTGGAGTGTTTTGCTGAGGTTGTCTGGAGGCTATAAAAAGACTTAGTGCAATTTTCTTTTGCTTTACACAGGTGTTATGCTGCATGTGCAAGAAGGAGGCCAGACACTGGAACAGAATTAGCCAGCTTCCAGTGTTTCCTCCATGCGGTGCCACATTTGCTGTGCAAACCACCCTAGTCCAGACACGAACCAACAATGCTACCAGGTGAGCCAAGGAAGAACTGCCCTATGCTGAGACTGGTAAGAGCTGAATACTAGGCTTCTTCACTACAACTTTTCTTTGGTGAAACCTGCCTGGGTAGATTTCTGATTTCCAGGCTCTTTTAAGATGTACAGACTTTCAATTAAATCTAAATGTATAACACTATGGAAACTGCTAGAGGGAATATACTCAATGAAGTGTACTTCACTGTGTATACACTGTGTATACCTGTCTACACTTCTAGTTGGATGGGAATAACTTGCAACTTCCTACTTTTTTTTCTCCCTGCTTAGAACAGACAGGTTATAACCTTCCTGAATTCTTTTGTTACTTGAGTCATTGCCTGTGATGGACCACACACTCCCAGCCGTGGTCCAGCACCTTGTTCTTTTCCCAAGCACAAGATACAACATGCCATCATTTCCTGTTTTGGACCTATTAGCTGTTGCCTCTGAGCTGTTACCACAGAGTCAATGAGCAGACTCAAGTTTTTAATACACTTGACACTAAGTGCAGTTTCCCTGACTGTTCTGCTACATGGAGTTAAGAGATTGCTCTTTCAGCAAGCACTCCTGCTAGTAAATTGTTTGCCAAGATATTTGTGGGTGGCAAGCACAAAAATGAGTGTAAGTCAGGGCAAATCTGTTTAAAACTTAGAAGACGTTTATTTTTATCTTTTCCCAATATTTTTCCAGCTGCCTGATCTTCCTAGCAGCTACATAAATTAGGTTAACTCTTACTCAGTGAAAACTTCCATGCCAAATTCTCATAAGCAGAGCTGAAGGTAATTTTTTTCAGTCATGTCACCCTACCCTTCCCAACCCCAGCAAAATGGTTCAACAAAATAGTCTCTAATTTTCACCATTAAACAAAATGTTGTGGTAAAGAAATACGTGTCTTCAAAATCTAACTTAATTTTTGTAGAAGAAAAAATCCATATGGAAAATGCTCTTCAAATTCTAACCATTTGCCAAGGTTTCACTCAGGTTACGAGGCAACTCTGCCTTTTCAAAACTGATTTTTTTCAGTGCACACCAATTTAAGAGCCCTAGACAAAACAACCTCTATTCCCCAGCATCCAAAACTCCCCCACCAAAATCAAAATGAAACTAGCCACCGATCACAGGTATCTCAAAAATACACCCCTACATTCTCTCTTGCTGCTCACCCACAGTCTGCCACCTTAAGAGACTCGGTAACTTGGTTCCCGACTGCAGAGCATGTAGAAATACAGATGGCAATACAGCTGTGAGGAGCCCCTGCTCCAAGCCTCACATCATGCCAGAAAACACCAGTTGACCTAACACGAGCTGCACGCTGGATGAGCAGCTTTGCCATGTCAACCTCATAGGGTGTTGAGGAGCCYGTATCCTAGGCCAGTGTGATGCAGYCACTGGACAAGGAGCCAAGAATAGGTCACAAGGATCTTTATGGTTTGCAGCTAAAGAGCAAAATCATAATGAATTTGACAAAGGGAAGGCTGGAGCTGTTTCTTGTCTTCTGCCCTCTACCTTCTCAACACCCATACAGCAGATGAGCTTTCACCGTTCCCAAAGGAGACAGTGCTCCAAGGCACAACTCCCAAATCCTCAATGGGCAGAACTCTGCAGAGCAGGAGACCTGAGTCTATGTACAGAGAAGTCCCATCTACTCCCACCATTACATATGCTGCATTAACTGTGGCTTGCAGCTCCATCAATGGTGTGTGTCACGTTAGACAATATCATCCCACCTGGTGGCTTAATAGCAGCTGCCATCCATGTTTCAGCTAGTCATGCTTCTCACTCCCTGTTGTCTCTGTGGGTCCTCCTAGTGAGTGTGCTGGAATGCAGAGGGGCACCTAATCCTTCTAGCCAATATACACATGAGCAGATACAGTTTTATCCCATGGTGTGGGTGAACAGCTAAAAGTTCAAGTCCGGCATGATATAATGTTGGGAGACTGTGATCTTCAGCAATACTACCATGAATAAGATTCTCTGACTAGATCAGAGAAAAAACTTGGAGTAGACGGAGGTTCAAGATGGCAATGGTCACAAGTTGCTACTTGGGAGGATTAGATTGGACCCTAGGAAACTTCTTCAGCAGGAGAATAATACAGCCCTGGAACAAGTGCCCAGAGAGGTGGTAGAATCTCTATCTTTAGAGATAAAGGATGTTTAGGTCAGATTAGCCGTGGCTTTATCTAATGTTGGCAATAGTCCTGGCTTGTGTGTGAGGTTGGTCTAGAGACCTCCAGAAGTCCCTTCTAACCAGCATTCCTATGATTCTGTGAAGACACCAGCTAGAACTGGAAGCCATATACAACCCTTTGATTACTTAGAAGCTCTGTTGCCTCAAAGTTTATCCCTTGCCTACATGGTACAGCATCATATCTAAATATTTCTCAGACTTTTTTTCTACAAATACTGACTGTGGCACCCACAAGAAATCTGTTCTTTGAAGGATCCCTTCTGGTAAGCTGAAGCATCTATTCTTCCTATGTGGGAATAAGTACAACAAGGAGCCAGAAAAACAGGATAGCTCCTCAGATAAGCAGATGAAAACTTAAACCTGACACACATAGTACACCATCAGGCATTGCAATTTATCTGACATTTCCAAGTGAAAAGTTGTGCATTGCTATACAGTGTTGCACATTTATGTCACTTATATAGAGTCCACCTCTGATTATACACAGAATTTAAAGAAAGTACTATTAGAACTTCCATTTTGGCCGCTGGAACATCCCAGATTTTCATGCTTAACTCAGCCACTCTCATGCAGGGACTATAAACTTGTGCTTGATGAAGTGTTATCTTCCAGAAAGACATTCAGTCTTGGCTGGCAGAAATCAAGAAGAATAGACATGTATTGTGTCCATTGAGAGCATCAATGTTTATTCACTGTCTCTTACAAAAATGTACTTTGTGACTAGAATTCCTCTGGTTTCATCAGTGCAGCTCCTGGTTCTTGTTCTGTCTTTTTCTGCTAGGTTATTTGGCTTCAGATAGGCAGTATTTTTTCCTCCATTAGGTTTACAGTACTGACCTCAATCATCATGTTCATGAAATGAAGAGATTTAACTATTTAAATCTTCTACTTTGTGACTTTTTTTGCATACAGTTTTTGAATGATTTCTGGTTTGCCACCCCTCAAACCCTGATGGTGCAGGATTCACCATCAAGAAGACTGAAGTTCTGGAGATATAGCGGCAACAACACATTGGCTTTGTTCCCTGCTACTCCGCAGTTTTGATCATACTCCATGTAATTCTTCATTCGTTATGCAGAGGGACTGGAAAGGTAGTCATTTCTGGGCAATGTTGACAGGACTGAACTAATAGCAAGACATGCTTGAAAGATTTGCACAGCTATTCTAAAGATTAAATGTGTTTTAGACAGCTGGCAAGCCCTTCAAGCTGCCACTGATTCAGGGAAACAGCAGTAGCACGATATAGGCACCCTTTTAATGGTATGAGAAGGAAGATGTTACTTCTACACATACAAGGATCATGCACCATCTGTCCTGGAAGGTTTGTTTACAGTCAAGTGTCCACTTTCCTGTGGTTCTGAAATACAGTTGTGAAGTTAGTCCTTGTTTCTACAGCACCAAGTGAGAGCAGAGCACGTTTAGTTGTTTATCTGATAGAAGGAATGTTGCCTTCATATACATTTGTTTATAGATTCAACTTAATGTTTTCTGCCAAGAAGAGAGATTCATGTGTATCTTTCTCCATTTTCTCCTTCCTGATTTTATTTTTTTTTAATTCATAAATCCTGCCTGAGTTCTCTCTCATAGCTACTACATCACTTGGACATTTAATTAATAACAGTTTGGATTAAGTGCTTGCGTTAATGCCTCAGCTTACATGCTTAGTATTTAATGGTCCCTAGAGGATCTCAATGCTCCTGCTCAGCTATCTTGTAAAATATTTGTTGATGGAGTGGAGTTGGGTGGCTAAAAGAATCACTAATGCAACCCAAAGCTTTCAGATTAGGTTACTGCTTCAAAAGGAAGCTGGAAGAGAATTATGTGACCCTACTGTCTGTGTACAGCACCAATGTGAACTAAGGAGTGTATCTGGTCATTCAGGATCCCTGAAAAATAGTGCCAGTTTGGAGCGATCATCAGGAAATTGATTTAATCTCTATGGATTCCTGTTTGAAGCCCTTCTCTATCTTCAGCCTAAATTCTTTGGTTCTTCATTGCCTAAAAAAACAGGAAATGGTTACTGCTGCCCTCTTGGAAGCAGGTGGTGAGCATGGGCTACCTCTGGCCCACAGCTCTCCCAATAAAGTCACGTTCATTGGAATAAACGTGCAG